>NW_025108621.1:0-2500 GCF_019457755.1 Venturia canescens | reverse complement strand
CGATGGCGTGCGTCGAGGAAAATGCGCAGCTACGTGCCCAGGTACCTTGAAATTGGGCGAAATATTTCGTCGGTCGTGCGACGCCCGCACCGGGCGTCCACCGACCGAGAGATTTTACGTAGCTCGCTCATGCTTGCGTTGACGATATCTAAAGGAAATTATGGTTCTTCGTCGTCGGAGATAGGGACAGTGGGAATTTCGTTAATCCAAATGTTACGCACACGTGGACGATCCGGTGGGATTGGACTCAAGATTCGAGCGAGCATCCAAGCCCGCCGTTTACCCGTTCGACCGCAACACGCGTCAAGAGCGACGAGTAAACTCACAAGATACGCAACTTTCGAGATATTCGGACGATCCCAAATTCGCCTTTCTCCCGATAGCCTACGTAGACGAAGCGTCGCGGTTTTGTGCCCAGAGACTCTGTAATTGTGCTGACTTTTTTTCGTCGGTCGTGCGACGCCCGCACCGGGCGTCCACCGACCGAGGATTTCTCGTTTCCCCGTTAGACCCTACGTGACGAGTTTCGCTACGTCTCCCGACGACGTTCGTTCCCTCGATGGCGTGCGTCGAGGAAAATGCGCAGCTACGTGCCCAGGTACCTTGAAATTGGGCGAAATATTTCGTCGGTCGTGCGACGCCCGCACCGGGCGTCCACCGACCGAGAGATTTTACGTAGCTCGCTCATGCTTGCGTTGACGATATCTAAAGGAAATTATGGTTCTTCGTCGTCGGAGATAGGGACAGTGGGAATTTCGTTAATCCAAATGTTACGCACACGTGGACGATCCGGTGGGATTGGACTCAAGATTCGAGCGAGCATCCAAGCCCGCCGTTTACCCGTTCGACCGCAACACGCGTCAAGAGCGACGAGTAAACTCACAAGATACGCAACTTTCGAGATATTCGGACGATCCCAAATTCGCCTTTCTCCCGATAGCCTACGTAGACGAAGCGTCGCGGTTTTGTGCCCAGAGACTCTGTAATTGTGCTGACTTTTTTTCGTCGGTCGTGCGACGCCCGCACCGGGCGTCCACCGACCGAGGATTTCTCGTTTCCCCGTTAGACCCTACGTGACGAGTTTCGCTACGTCTCCCGACGACGTTCGTTCCCTCGATGGCGTGCGTCGAGGAAAATGCGCAGCTACGTGCCCAGGTACCCTTGAATTGGGCGAAATTTTTCGTCGGTCGTGCGACGCCCGCACCGGGCGTCCACCGACCGAGAGATTTTACGTAGCTCGCTCATGCTTGCGTTGACGATATCTAAAGGAAATTATGGTTCTTCGTCGTCGGAGATAGGGACAGTGGGAATTTCGTTAAACCAAATGTTACGCACACGTGGACGATCCGGTGGGATTGGACTCAAGATTCGAGCGAGCATCCAAGCCCGCCGTTTACCCCGTTCGACCGCAACACGCGTCAAGAGCGACGAGTAAACTCACAAGATACGCAACTTTCGAGATATTCGGACGATCCCAAATTCGCCTTTCTCCCGATAGCCTACGTAGACGAAGCATCGCGGTTTTGTGCCAGAGACTCTGTAATTGTGCTGACTTTTTTTCGTCGGTCGTGCGACGCCCGCACCGGGCGTCCACCGACCGAGGATTTCTCGTTTCCCCGTTAGACCCTACGTGACGAGTTTCGCTACGTCTCCCGACGACGTTCGTTCCCTCGATGGCGTGCGTCGAGGAAAATGCGCAGCTACGTGCCCAGGTACCTTGAAATTGGGCGAAATATTTCGTCGGTCGTGCGACGCCCGCACCGGGCGTCCACCGACCGAGAGATTTTACGTAGCTCGCTCATGCTTGCGTTGACGATATCTAAAGGAAATTATGGTTCTTCGTCGTCGGAGATAGGGACAGTGGGAATTTCGTTAATCCAAATGTTACGCACACGTGGACGATCCGGTGGGATTGGACTCAAGATTCGAGCGAGCATCCAAGCCCGCCGTTTACCCGTTCGACCGCAACACGCGTCAAGAGCGACGAGTAAACTCACAAGATACGCAACTTTCGAGATATTCGGACGATCCCAAATTCGCCTTTCTCCCGATAGCCTACGTAGACGAAGCGTCGCGGTTTTGTGCCCAGAGACTCTGTAATTGTGCTGACTTTTTTTCGTCGGTCGTGCGACGCCCGCACCGGGCGTCCACCGACCGAGGATTTCTCGTTTCCCCGTTAGACCCTACGTGACGAGTTTCGCTACGTCTCCCGACGACGTTCGTTCCCTCGATGGCGTGCGTCGAGGAAAATGCGCAGCTACGTGCCCAGGTACCTTGAAATTGGGCGAAATTTTTCGTCGGTCGTGCGACGCCCGCACCGGGCGTCCACCGACCGAGAGATTTTACGTAGCTCCGCTCATGCTTGCGTTGACGATATCTAAAGGAAATTATGGTTCTTCGTCGTCGGAGATAGGGACAGTGGGAATTTCGTTAAACCAAATGTTACGCACACGTGGACGATCCGGTGGGATTGGACTCAAGATTCGAGCGAGCATCCAAG
>NW_025108620.1:30000-33212 GCF_019457755.1 Venturia canescens | reverse complement strand
TAAAAAAAGTCAGCACAATTACAGAGTCTCTGGGCACAAAACCGCGACGCTTCGTCTACGTAGGCTATCGGGAGAAAGGCGAATTTGGGATCGTCCGAATATCTCGAAAGTTGCGTATCTTGTGAGTTTACTCGTCGCTCTTGACGCGTGTTGCGGTCGAACGGGTAAACGGCGGGCTTGGATGCTCGCTCGAATCTTGAGTCCAATCCCACCGGATCGTCCACGTGTGCGTAACATTTGGATTAACGAAATTCCCACTGTCCCTATCTCCGACGACGAAGAACCATAATTTCCTTTAGATATCGTCAACGCAAGCATGAGCGAGCTACGTAAAATCTCTCGGTCGGTGGACGCCCGGTGCGGGCGTCGCACGACCGACGAAATATTTCGCCCAATTTCAAGGTACCTGGGCACGTAGCTGCGCATTTTCCTCGACGCACGCCATCGAGGGAACGAACGTCGTCGGGAGACGTAGCGAAACTCGTCTCGTAGGGTCTAACGGGGAAACGAGAAATCCTCGGTCGGTGGACGCCCGGTGCGGGCGTCGCACGACCGACGAAAAAAAGTCAGCACAATTACAGAGTCTCTGGGCACAAAACCGCGATGCTTCGTTCTACGTAGGCTATCGGGAGAAACGCGAATTTGGGATCGTCCGAATATCTCGAAAGTTGCGTATCTTGTGAGTTTACTCGTCGCTCTTGACGCGTGTTGCGGTCGAACGGGTAAACGGCGGGCTTGGATGCTCGCTCGAATCTTGAGTCCAATCCCACCGGATCGTCCACGTGTGCGTAACATTTGGATTAACGAAATTCCCACTGTCCCTATCTCCGACGACGAAGAACCATAATTTCCTTTAGATATCGTCAACGCAAGCATGAGCGAGCTACGTAAAATCTCTCGGTCGGTGGACGCCCGGTGCGGGCGTCGCACGACCGACGAAAAATTTCGCCCAATTTCAAGGTACCTGGGCACGTAGCTGCGCATTTTCCTCGACGCACGCCATCGAGGGAACGAACGTCGTCGGGAGACGTAGCGAAACTCGTCACGTAGGGTCTAACGGGGAAACGAGAAATCCTCGGTCGGTGGACGCCCGGTGCGGGCGTCGCACGACCGACGAAAAAAGTCAGCACAATTACAGAGTCTCTGGGCACAAAACCGCGACGCTTCGTCTACGTAGGCTATCGGGAGAAAGGCGAATTTGGGATCGTCCGAATATCTCGAAAGTTGCGTATCTTGTGAGTTTACTCGTCGCTCTTGACGCGTGTTGCGGTCGAACGGGGTAAACGGCGGGCTTGGATGCTCGCTCGAATCTTGAGTCCAATCCCACCGGATCGTCCACGTGTGCGTAACATTTGGATTAACGAAATTCCCACTGTCCCTATCTCCGACGACGAAGAACCATAATTTCCTTTAGATATCGTCAACGCAAGCATGAGCGAGCTACGTAAAATCTCTCGGTCGGTGGACGCCCGGTGCGGGCGTCGCACGACCGACGAAATATTTCGCCCAATTTCAAGGTACCTGGGCACGTAGCTGCGCATTTTCCTCGGCGCACGCCATCGAGGGAACGAACGTCGTCGGGAGACGTAGCGAAACTCGTCACGTAGGGTCTAACGGGGGGAAACGAGAAATCCTCGGTCGGTGGACGCCCGGTGCGGGCGGCGTCGCACGACCGACGAAAAAAAGTCAGCACAATTACAGAGTCTCTGGGCACAAAACCGCGACGCTTCGTCTACGTAGGCTATCGGGAGAAAGGCGAATTTGGGATCGTCCGAATATCTCGAAAGTTGCGTATCTTGTGAGTTTACTCGTCGCTCTTGACGCGTGTTGCG
Organism: Venturia canescens; assembly: GCF_019457755.1. Taxonomy (NCBI): domain Eukaryota; kingdom Metazoa; phylum Arthropoda; class Insecta; order Hymenoptera; family Ichneumonidae; genus Venturia; species Venturia canescens. The sequence goes on along the minus strand of NW_025108620.1, from coordinate 31,380 downwards.
GTCGAACGGGTAAACGGCGGGCTTGGATGCTCGCTCGAATCTTGAGTCCAATCCCACCGGATCGTCCACGTGTGCGTAACATTTGGATTAACGAAATTCCCACTGTCCCTATCTCCGACGACGAAGAACCATAATTTCCTTTAGATATCGTCAACGCAAGCATGAGCGAGCTACGTAAAATCTCTCGGTCGGTGGACGCCCGGTGCGGGCGTCGCACGACCGACGAAATATTTCGCCCAATTTCAAGGTACCTGGGCACGTAGCTGCGCATTTTCCTCGACGCACGCCATCGAGGGAACGAACGTCGTCGGGAGACGTAGCGAAACTCGTCTCGTAGGGTCTAACGGGGGGAAACGAGAAATCCTCGGTCGGTGGACGCCCGGTGCGGGCGTCGCACGACCGACGAAAAAAAGTCAGCACAATTACAGAGTCTCTGGCACAAAACCGCGATGCTTCGTCTACGTAGGCTATCGGGAGAAACGCGAATTTGGGATCGTCCGAATATCTCGAAAGTTGCGTATCTTGTGAGTTTACTCGTCGCTCTTGACGCGTGTTGCGGTCGAACGGGTAAACGGCGGGCTTGGATGCTCGCTCGAATCTTGAGTCCAATCCCACCGGATCGTCCACGTGTGCGTAACATTTTGGATTAACGAAATTCCCACTGTCCCTATCTCCGACGACGAAGAACCATAATTTCCTTTAGATATCGTCAACGCAAGCATGAGCGAGCTACGTAAAATCTCTCGGTCGGTGGACGCCCGGTGCGGGCGTCGCACGACCGACGAAAAATTTCGCCCAATTTCAAGGTACCTGGGCACGTAGCTGCGCATTTTCCTCGACGCACGCCATCGAGGGAACGAACGTCGTCGGGAGACGTAGCGAAACTCGTCACGTAGGGTCTAACGGGGAAACGAGAAATCCTCGGTCGGTGGACGCCCGGTGCGGGCGTCGCACGACCGACGAAAAAAAGTCAGCACAATTACAGAGTCTCTGGGCACAAAACCGCGACGCTTCGTCTACGTAGGCTATCGGGAGAAAGGCGAATTTGGGATCGTCCGAATATCTCGAAAGTTGCGTATCTTGTGAGTTTACTCGTCGCTCTTGACGCGTGTTGCGGTCGAACGGGTAAACGGCGGGCTTGGATGCTCGCTCGAATCTTGAGTCCAATCCCACCGGATCGTCCACGTGTGCGTAACATTTGGATTAACGAAATTCCCACTGTCCCTATCTCCGACGACGAAGAACCATAATTTCCTTTAGATATCGTCAACGCAAGCATGAGCGAGCTACGTAAAATCTCTCGGTCGGTGGACGCCCGGTGCGGGCGTCGCACGACCGACGAAATATTTCGCCCAATTTCAAGGTACCTGGGCACGTAGC
>NW_025108620.1:15000-17500 GCF_019457755.1 Venturia canescens | reverse complement strand
AGCTACGTAAAATCTCTCGGTCGGTGGACGCCCGGTGCGGGCGTCGCACGACCGACGAAAAATTTCGCCCAATTTCAAGGTACCTGGGCACGTAGCTGCGCATTTTCCTCGACGCACGCCATCGAGGGAACGAACGTCGTCGGGAGACGTAGCGAAACTCGTCACGTAGGGTCTAACGGGGAAACGAGAAATCCTCGGTCGGTGGACGCCCGGTGCGGGCGTCGCACGACCGACGAAAAAAAGTCAGCACAATTACAGAGTCTCTGGGCACAAAACCGCGACGCTTCGTCTACGTAGGCTATCGGGAGAAAGGCGAATTTGGGATCGTCCGAATATCTCGAAAGTTGCGTATCTTGTGAGTTTACTCGTCGCTCTTGACGCGTGTTGCGGTCGAACGGGTAAACGGCGGGCTTGGATGCTCGCTCGAATCTTGAGTCCAATCCCACCGGATCGTCCACGTGTGCGTAACATTTGGATTAACGAAATTCCCACTGTCCCTATCTCCGACGACGAAGAACCATAATTTCCTTTAGATATCGTCAACGCAAGCATGAGCGAGCTACGTAAAATCTCTCGGTCGGTGGACGCCCGGTGCGGGCGTCGCACGACCGACGAAATATTTCGCCCAATTTCAAGGTACCTGGGCACGTAGCTGCGCATTTTCCTCGACGCACGCCATCGAGGGAACGAACGTCGTCGGGAGACGTAGCGAAACTCGTCACGTAGGGTCTAACGGGGAAACGAGAAATCCTCGGTCGGTGGACGCCCGGTGCGGGCGTCGCACGACCGACGAAAAAAAGTCAGCACAATTACAGAGTCTCTGGGCACAAAACCGCGATGCTTCGTCTACGTAGGCTATCGGGAGAAAGGCGAATTTGGGATCGTCCGAATATCTCGAAAGTTGCGTATCTTGTGAGTTTACTCGTCGCTCTTGACGCGTGTTGCGGTCGAACGGGTAAACGGCGGGCTTGGATGCTCGCTCGAATCTTGAGTCCAATCCCACCGGATCGTCCACGTGTGCGTAACATTTGGTTTAACGAAATTCCCACTGTCCCTATCTCCGACGACGAAGAACCATAATTTCCTTTAGATATCGTCAACGCAAGCATGAGCGAGCTACGTAAAATCTCTCGGTCGGTGGACGCCCGGTGCGGGCGTCGCACGACCGACGAAAAATTTCGCCCAATTTCAAGGTACCTGGGCACGTAGCTGCGCATTTTCCTCGACGCACGCCATCGAGGGAACGAACGTCGTCGGGAGACGTAGCGAAACTCGTCACGTAGGGTCTAACGGGGAAACGAGAAATCCTCGGTCGGTGGACGCCCGGTGCGGGCGTCGCACGACCGACGAAAAAAAGTCAGCACAATTACAGAGTCTCTGGGCACAAAACCGCGACGCTTCGTCTACGTAGGCTATCGGGAGAAAGGCGAATTTGGGATCGTCCGAATATCTCGAAAGTTGCGTATCTTGTGAGTTTACTCGTCGCTCTTGACGCGTGTTGCGGTCGAACGGGTAAACGGCGGGCTTGGATGCTCGCTCGAATCTTGAGTCCAATCCCACCGGATCGTCCACGTGTGCGTAACATTTGGATTAACGAAATTCCCACTGTCCCTATCTCCGACGACGAAGAACCATAATTTCCTTTAGATATCGTCAACGCAAGCATGAGCGAGCTACGTAAAATCTCTCGGTCGGTGGACGCCCGGTGCGGGCGTCGCACGACCGACGAAATATTTCGCCCAATTTCAAGGTACCTGGGCACGTAGCTGCGCATTTTCCTCGACGCACGCCATCGAGGGAACGAACGTCGTCGGGAGACGTAGCGAAACTCGTCTCGTAGGGTCTAACGGGGAAACGAGAAATCCTCGGTCGGTGGACGCCCCGTGCGGGCGTCGCACGACCGACGAAAAAATGTTTCATTTTCTCAGAATATTATCTTCGATAACTCCAACAGCTCTGCTAATGTATATTTTTGTACCCATTCGTCGTGCTTCGTCAAACGCGGACAGAAGCGAGCATAATCATTACAAATCTATTTATATCTGTCTTCCCCATGTATATTGATTTCAAGTTCTTCATTTCGATATTGTTGAATTATTATATTGTTCATATTGACAAAACGTAGATTAAAAATTGTCAAACTGTCCGAAGAACTTTGTTAACTCATCCTCCCTGCTCGTCAAGAGTGGAGCTTCGAGTTTTTCCCCCTTTACCGCCATGCTTAAGACCGCTCGGCTGCAGGCCAAGTTACGGCGCCCTCGTACTAGTATCAGAGAGTAAAAGGTCGTCGTCGTCGTCGTCGACGACGACGAGTACAAAGTCAATGAGTTTTGTACTATGGGTATGTTTTCGTAAACATTTCTCCATGCCTTATACTGGATGCTATTAAATTTTTTTGTTTTCTCTCGTTCGGAGTGAAAAATATTTCGAAAAATTCGCCCAACGCAGCATGACCACGGGTCGGTGTCTATGACCGAATGGCCCTTTACGTGGTCGACGC
>NW_025108620.1:10000-12500 GCF_019457755.1 Venturia canescens | reverse complement strand
CCTTGTGCTCGTGCCATTCGGACGCAAACGCGTGCGCTATCCTGATAGAAAGAAAAACATCACGGATAGAATCTCGGGTGCGACAGGGAAGGGAAGAAAAAAAAGGTCCCTTCCGCGCGCCCCATTTGAACGAAGAAACGGTCGCGAGCTTTGAAGAAAACGAATGTCGAGTGAGGATGGGGGGGGGAGGAGGAGAGGCCTTTTTGAAGCTTTTTTTTTCCCTCAATATTCTCTATTCGTTTCTTCATCTCGTTGTTTCTCTGCATTACTGCGCCGTAAGGCGGTTTCTCGTGTTGCTGCTGCTCACCGTTGGGCAACCTAATTGAGCCCCACTTATTGCTCAGTAAAGGAAGCTCGCTATGCGCTCACGCGTTGTGCCTGTTTTCCGAGGTTTTTCAATGAAATTTCGCCCAAGAGTAAAAATCAGCGTGAGCAGCGCCGGGACCGCTTTTATCTTAGCGACGACACAACCATTACATGGCAAAGACACACACACGCCGGGCTCGTTCCGGAGTCTTTAGTCGTCGCCGAGACTTGCGGCCGTTTTGCTGTCGCGGCCTTGCGCTTGCGATCAACTGATTGCGCGCGCTTGTACCAGCGACTTCGCTCGTCGCGTCTCCCTTAAATTATTTTAGGGTTGGCGGGCTTGCGAAACCGTCCTTGTCGACGATGCTCGAATTTTTAAGAACAAGATTTATGAATAATGCTGTTTGTAACGCACAAATATGTTATTATATGATTACCCTGAACGGTGGATCACTTGGCTCGTGGGTCGATGAAGAACGCAGCTAATTGCGCGTCAACTTGTGAACTGCAGGACACATGAACATCGACATTTCGAACGCACATTGCGGTCCACGGATACAATTCCCGGACCACGCCTGGCTGAGGGTCGTTTATGCATAAAATTTAGACTGCTCTCGCGATGATTTCGTCATCGCGTGTAGCGAATGTATTGGGCGTTCGTTGACCCCATGCCCTTGTACAAAAGGGGGTGCGCGTCTGCGTCGCTTGAAATAACGCGCTCTCCCGCAAGTCTCGGAGATCGAGTCCCTTCGATCCGGATTTCGTGAGCCAGCGTGTGCGAATCGCGAATTCATTTTCTCCCTTTGCCGGGGAGAAGTTCAAATCTATTCGCATTCGCCCGCGATACTCTATGAGAATCGAGCACAACCAAATGGCCGTTCCTTGAATTTTTCGAGTCGAGCGTGTGCGGAGATGATGGGAAAAGAGAGAGAGGTGGGGCATGCCCCCCCGGACCGTGTTGTCCGTCGTTGTTTTTTTTTTTCCATTCTCGTGCGCAATTCGCCGCTACTTTGATAAGTGAGCAGACACGCCGCCGCCGAACGGCCGGTCGATCGAGTTCCGGAGCTAATTGTTAGTTTTTAAAGGACAGATACTGACCGGATCGCTCGCGCAACGGGGGCGAGCCCGCATGTAGCGTGTTTTTAAAGAATTGTTCGCACATACGAGAATCGGAAGGTGTCATTTGATGAAAGAAAAACAGCGTGGTTCGAGCACGTGGTTCGGTGGTTGGGTAATCGAACGCGAAATGTTTCCACTTTGATTTTCACTCGTCTCGAACTGATCGCATCGCTCTTCCGCCAATGAAAAATTCATACGGAGAGAGAAATGTGTGTTGTGTATGTTGTTATATAAACATCGTACCAGGCACCCACGGATGTGTTGGAATTCTCATGGTTTTGAATAAAATCGACGACCTCAGAGCAGGCGAGACTACCCGCTGAATTTAAGCATATTACTAAGCGGAGGAAAAGAAACTAACCAGGATTTCCTTAGTAGCTGCGAGCGAACAGGAAATAGCCCAGCACTGAATCCCGCGGCACTGCCGCTGGGAAATGTAGTGTTCGGGAGGATCCACTTATCCCGGGGCGTATGCTCGAGTCCAAGTCCATCTTGAATGGGGCCAATTACCCGTAGAGGGTGCCAGGCCTGTAGCGACCGAGACGCGTTTCGGGAGGATCTCTCCTTAGAGTCGGGTTGCTTGAGAGTGCAGCTCTAAGTGGGTGGTAAACTCCATCTAAGGCTAAATACGACCACGAGACCGATAGCGAACAAGTACCGTGAGGGAAAGTTGAAAAGAACTTTGAAGAGAGAGTTCAAGAGTACGTGAAACCGTTCAGGGGTAAACCTGAGAAACCCAAAAGTTCGAATGGAGAGATTCATCGTCAGCGATCCTGGCAATTGTACGGTTCGCGATGTCAGGGACCTCGGTCCCGCGGCACGCGTCCGTATGATTTTTTTGCCGGGTGTCGTCGTCGTGCACTTCTCCCCTAGTAGGACGTCGCGACCCGTTGGGTGTCGGTCTACGACCCGGGTGGGAGCCTGTCATGTGTTACGCTTCACGGCGTCATGTGGCAGACCCCCGGTTGTCCGACCAGCTGCCCGGCGGTACTCGCACGGTATTGAGTCGCAATTTGAACTGCGTCCGGCCCGCCGCAAGCGAGGCCAGTGTTTCCCGGATGTACGGACTTAGCGC
>NW_025108620.1:0-2500 GCF_019457755.1 Venturia canescens | reverse complement strand
CACAATTACAGAGTCTCTGGGCACAAAACCGCGATGTCCCTATCTCCGACGACGAAGAACCATAATTTCCTTTAGATATCGTCAACGCAAGCATGAGCGAGCTACGTAAAATCTCTCGGTCGGTGGACGCCCGGTGCGGGCGTCGCACGACCGACGAAATATTTCGCCCAATTTCAAGGTACCTGGGCACGTAGCTGCGCATTTTCCTCGACGCACGCCATCGAGGGAACGAACGTCGTCGGGAGACGTAGCGAAACTCGTCACGTAGGGTCTAACGGGGAAACGAGAAATCCTCGGTCGGTGGACGCCCGGTGCGGGCGTCGCACGACCGACGAAAAAAAGTCAGCACAATTACAGAGTCTCTGGGCACAAAACCGCGATGCTTCGTCTACGTAGGCTATCGGGAGAAACGCGAATTTGGGATCGTCCGAATATCTCGAAAGTTGCGTATCTTGTGAGTTTACTCGTCGCTCTTGACGCGTGTTGCGGTCGAACGGGTAAACGGCGGGCTTGGATGCTCGCTCGAATCTTGAGTCCAATCCCACCGGATCGTCCACGTGTGCGTAACATTTGGTTTAACGAAATTCCCACTGTCCCTATCTCCGACGACGAAGAACCATAATTTCCTTTAGATATCGTCAACGCAAGCATGAGCGAGCTACGTAAAATCTCTCGGTCGGTGGACGCCCGGTGCGGGCGTCGCACGACCGACGAAATATTTCGCCCAATTTCAAGGTACCTGGGCACGTAGCTGCGCATTTTCCTCGACGCACGCCATCGAGGGAACGAACGTCGTCGGGAGACGTAGCGAAACTCGTCACGTAGGGTCTAACGGGGAAACGAGAAATCCTCGGTCGGTGGACGCCCGGTGCGGGCGTCGCACGACCGACGAAAAAAAGTCAGCACAATTACAGAGTCTCTGGGCACAAAACCGCGATGCTTCGTCTACGTAGGCTATCGGGAGAAAGGCGAATTTGGGATCGTCCGAATATCTCGAAAGTTGCGTATCTTGTGAGTTTACTCGTCGCTCTTGACGCGTGTTGCGGTCGAACGGGTAAACGGCGGGCTTGGATGCTCGCTCGAATCTTGAGTCCAATCCCACCGGATCGTCCACGTGTGCGTAACATTTGGTTTAACGAAATTCCCACTGTCCCTATCTCCGACGACGAAGAACCATAATTTCCTTTAGATATCGTCAACGCAAGCATGAGCGAGCTACGTAAAATCTCTCGGTCGGTGGACGCCCGGTGCGGGCGTCGCACGACCGACGAAAAATTTCGCCCAATTTCAAGGTACCTGGGCACGTAGCTGCGCATTTTCCTCGACGCACGCCATCGAGGGAACGAACGTCGTCGGGAGACGTAGCGAAACTCGTCACGTAGGGTCTAACGGGGAAACGAGAAATCCTCGGTCGGTGGACGCCCGGTGCGGGCGTCGCACGACCGACGAAAAAAAGTCAGCACAATTACAGAGTCTCTGGGCACAAAACCGCGATGCTTCGTCTACGTAGGCTATCGGGAGAAAGGCGAATTTGGGATCGTCCGAATATCTCGAAAGTTGCGTATCTTGTGAGTTTACTCGTCGCTCTTGACGCGTGTTGCGGTCGAACGGGTAAACGGCGGGCTTGGATGCTCGCTCGAATCTTGAGTCCAATCCCACCGGATCGTCCACGTGTGCGTAACATTTGGTTTAACGAAATTCCCACTGTCCCTATCTCCGACGACGAAGAACCATAATTTCCTTTAGATATCGTCAACGCAAGCATGAGCGAGCTACGTAAAATCTCTCGGTCGGTGGACGCCCGGTGCGGGCGTCGCACGACCGACGAAAAATTTCGCCCAATTTCAAGGTACCTGGGCACGTAGCTGCGCATTTTCCTCGACGCACGCCATCGAGGGAACGAACGTCGTCGGGAGACGTAGCGAAACTCGTCACGTAGGGTCTAACGGGGAAACGAGAAATCCTCGGTCGGTGGACGCCCGGTGCGGGCGTCGCACGACCGACGAAAAAAAGTCAGCACAATTACAGAGTCTCTGGGCACAAAACCGCGATGCTTCGTCTACGTAGGCTATCGGGAGAAAGGCGAATTTGGGATCGTCCGAATATCTCGAAAGTTGCGTATCTTGTGAGTTTACTCGTCGCTCTTGACGCGTGTTGCGGTCGAACGGGTAAACGGCGGGCTTGGATGCTCGCTCGAATCTTGAGTCCAATCCCACCGGATCGTCCACGTGTGCGTAACATTTGGTTTAACGAAATTCCCACTGTCCCTATCTCCGACGACGAAGAACCATAATTTCCTTTAGATATCGTCAACGCAAGCATGAGCGAGCTACGTAAAATCTCTCGGTCGGTGGACGCCCGGTGCGGGCGTCGCACGACCGACGAAAAATTTCGCCCAATTTCAAGGTACCTGGGCACGTAGCTGCGCATTTTCCTCGACGCACGCCATCGAGGGAACGAACGTCGTCGGGAGACGTAGCGAAACTCGTCACGTAGGGTC
>NW_025108619.1:17500-27589 GCF_019457755.1 Venturia canescens | reverse complement strand
TGTGCGTAACATTTGGATTAACGAAATTCCCACTGTCCCTATCTCCGACGACGAAGAACCATAATTTCCTTTAGATATCGTCAACGCAAGCATGAGCGAGCTACGTAAAATCTCTCGGTCGGTGGACGCCCGGTGCGGGCGTCGCACGACCGACGAAATATTTCGCCCAATTTCAAGGTACCTGGGCACGTAGCTGCGCATTTTCCTCGACGCACGCCATCGAGGGAACGAACGTCGTCGGGAGACGTAGCGAAACTCGTCACGTAGGGTCTAACGGGGAAACGAGAAATCCTCGGTCGGTGGACGCCCGGTGCGGGCGTCGCACGACCGACGAAAAAAAGTCAGCACAATTACAGAGTCTCTGGGCAAAAAACCGCGACGCTTCGTCTACGTAGGCTATCGGGAGAAAGGCGAATTTGGGATCGTCCGAATATCTCGAAAGTTGCGTATCTTGTGAGTTTACTCGTCGCTCTTGAGCGCTGTTGCGGTCGAACGGGTAAACGGCGGGCTTGGATGCTCGCTCGAATCTTGAGTCCAATCCCACCGGATCGTCCACGTGTGCGTAACATTTGGATTAACGAAATTCCCACAGTCCCTATCTCCGACGACGAAGAACCATAATTTCCTTTAGATATCGTCAACGCAAGCATGAGCGAGCTACGTAAAATCTCTCGGTCGGTGGACGCCCGGTGCGTGCGTTCGCACGACCGACGAAATATTTCGCCCAATTTCAAGGTACCTGGGCACGTAGCTGCGCATTTCCTCGACGACACGCCATCGAGGGAACGAACGTCGTCGGAGACGTAGCGAAACTCGTCACGTAGGGTTCTACGGGGAAAACGAGAAATCCTCGGTCGGTGGGACGCCCGGTGCGGGCCGTCGCACACGACCGACGAAAAAAAGTCAGCACAATTACAGAGTCTCTGGGCACAAAACCGCGATGCTCGTCTACGTAGGCTATCGGGAGAAAGGCGAATTTGGGATCGTCCGAATATCTCGAAAGTTGCGTATCTTGTGAGTTTACTCGTCGCTCTTGACGCGTGTTGCGGTCGAACGGGTAAAACGCGGGCTTGGATGCTCGCTCGAATCTTGAGTCCAATCCCACCGGATCGTCCACGTGTGCGTAACATTTGGTTTAAACGAAATTCCCACTGTCCTATCTCCGACGACGAAGAACCATAATTTTCCTTTAGATATCGTCAACGCAAGCATGAGCGAGCTACGTAAAATCTCCGTCGGTCGTGACGCCCGGTGCGGGCGTCGCACGACCGACGAAAAATTTCGCCCATTTCAAGGTACCTGGGCACGTAGCTGCGCATTTTCCTCGACGCACGCCATCGAGGGAACGAACGTCGTCGGGAGACGTAGCGAAACCTCGTCACGTAGGGTCTAACGGGGAAACGAGAAATCCTCGGTCGTGGACGCCCGTGCGGGCGTCGCACGACCGACGAAAAAAAGTCAGCACAATTACAGAGTCTCTGGGCACAAAACCGCGACGAGCTTCGTCTACGTAGGCTATCGGGAGAAAGGCGAATTTGGGATCGTCCGAATATCTCGAAAGTTGCGTATCTTGTGAGTTTACCTCGTCGCTCTTGACGCGTGTTGCGGTCGAACGGGTAAACGGCGGGCTTGGATGCTCGCTCGAATCTTGAGTCCAATCCCACCGGATCGTCCACGTGTGCGTAACATTTGGATTAACGAAATTCCCACTGTCCCTATCTCCGACGACGAAGAACCATAATTTCCTTTAGATATCGTGCAACGCAAGCATGAGCGAGCTACGTAAAATCTCTCGGTCGGTGGACGCCCGGTGCGGGCGTCGCACGACCGACGAAATATTTCGCCCAATTTCAAGGTACCTGGGCACGTAGCTGCGCATTTTTTCTCGACGCACGCCATCGAGGGAACGAACGTCGTCGGGAGACGTAGCGAAACTCGTCACGTAGGGTCTAACGGGGAAACGAGAAATCCTCGGTCGGTGGACGCCCGGTGCGGGCGTCGCACGACCGACGAAAAAAAGTCAGCACAATTACAGAGTCTCTGGGCACAAAACCGCGATGCTTCGTCTACGTAGGCTATCGGGAGAAAGGCGAATTTGGGATCGTCCGAATATCTCGAAAGTTGCGTATCTTGTGAGTTTACTCGTCGCTCTTGACGCGTGTTGCGGTCGAACGGGTAAACGGCGGGCTTGGATGCTCGCTCGAATCTTGAGTCCAATCCCACCGGATCGTCCACGTGTGCGTAACATTTGGTTTAACGAAATTCCCACTGTCCCTATCTCCGACGACGAAGAACCATAATTTCCTTTAGATATCGTCAACGCAAGCATGAGCGAGCTACGTAAAATCTCTCGGTCGGTGGACGCCCGGTGCGGGCGTCGCACGACCGACGAAAAATTTCGCCCAATTTCAAGGTACCTGGGCACGTAGCTGCGCATTTTCCTCGACGCACGCCATCGAGGGAACGAACGTCGTCGGGAGACGTAGCGAAACTCGTCACGTAGGGTCTAACGGGGAAACGAGAAATCCTCGGTCGGTGGACGCCCGGTGCGGGCGTCGCACGACCGACGAAAAAAAGTCAGCACAATTACAGAGTCTCTGGGCACAAAACCGCGATGCTTCGTCTACGTAGGCTATCGGGAGAAAGGCGAATTTGGGATCGTCCGAATATCTCGAAAGTTGCGTATCTTGTGAGTTTACTCGTCGCTCTTGACGCGTGTTGCGGTCGAACGGGTAAACGGCGGGCTTGGATGCTCGCTCGAATCTTGAGTCCAATCCCACCGGATCGTCCACGTGTGCGTAACATTTGGTTTAACGAAATTCCCACTGTCCCTATCTCCGACGACGAAGAACCATAATTTCCTTTAGATATCGTCAACGCAAGCATGAGCGAGCTACGTAAAATCTCTCGGTCGGTGGACGCCCGGTGCGGGCGTCGCACGACCGACGAAAAATTTCGCCCAATTTCAAGGTACCTGGGCACGTAGCTGCGCATTTTCCTCGACGCACGCCATCGAGGGAACGAACGTCGTCGGGAGACGTAGCGAAACTCGTCACGTAGGGTCTAACGGGGAAACGAGAAATCCTCGGTCGGTGGACGCCCGGTGCGGGCGTCGCACGACCGACGAAAAAAAGTCAGCACAATTACAGAGTCTCTGGGCACAAAACCGCGATGCTTCGTCTACGTAGGCTATCGGGAGAAAGGCGAATTTGGGATCGTCCGAATATCTCGAAAGTTGCGTATCTTGTGAGTTTACTCGTCGCTCTTGACGCGTGTTGCGGTCGAACGGGTAAACGGCGGGCTTGGATGCTCGCTCGAATCTTGAGTCCAATCCCACCGGATCGTCCACGTGTGCGTAACATTTGGTTTAACGAAATTCCCACTGTCCCTATCTCCGACGACGAAGAACCATAATTTCCTTTAGATATCGTCAACGCAAGCATGAGCGAGCTACGTAAAATCTCTCGGTCGGTGGACGCCCGGTGCGGGCGTCGCACGACCGACGAAAAATTTCGCCCAATTTCAAGGTACCTGGGCACGTAGCTGCGCATTTTCCTCGACGCACGCCATCGAGGGAACGAACGTCGTCGGGAGACGTAGCGAAACTCGTCACGTAGGGTCTAACGGGGAAACGAGAAATCCTCGGTCGGTGGACGCCCGGTGCGGGCGTCGCACGACCGACGAAAAAAAGTCAGCACAATTACAGAGTCTCTGGGCACAAAACCGCGACGCTTCGTCTACGTAGGCTATCGGGAGAAAGGCGAATTTGGGATCGTCCGAATATCTCGAAAGTTGCGTATCTTGTGAGTTTACTCGTCGCTCTTGACGCGTGTTGCGGTCGAACGGGTAAACGGCGGGCTTGGATGCTCGCTCGAATCTTGAGTCCAATCCCACCGGATCGTCCACGTGTGCGTAACATTTGGATTAACGAAATTCCCACTGTCCCTATCTCCGACGACGAAGAACCATAATTTCCTTTAGATATCGTCAACGCAAGCATGAGCGAGCTACGTAAAATCTCTCGGTCGGTGGACGCCCGGTGCGGGCGTCGCACGACCGACGAAATATTTCGCCCAATTTCAAGGTACCTGGGCACGTAGCTGCGCATTTTCCTCGACGCACGCCATCGAGGGAACGAACGTCGTCGGGAGACGTAGCGAAACTCGTCACGTAGGGTCTAACGGGGAAACGAGAAATCCTCGGTCGGTGGACGCCCGGTGCGGGCGTCGCACGACCGACGAAAAAAAGTCAGCACAATTACAGAGTCTCTGGGCACAAAACCGCGATGCTTCGTCTACGTAGGCTATCGGGAGAAAGGCGAATTTGGGATCGTCCGAATATCTCGAAAGTTGCGTATCTTGTGAGTTTACTCGTCGCTCTTGACGCGTGTTGCGGTCGAACGGGTAAACGGCGGGCTTGGATGCTCGCTCGAATCTTGAGTCCAATCCCACCGGATCGTCCACGTGTGCGTAACATTTGGTTTAACGAAATTCCCACTGTCCCTATCTCCGACGACGAAGAACCATAATTTCCTTTAGATATCGTCAACGCAAGCATGAGCGAGCTACGTAAAATCTCTCGGTCGGTGGACGCCCGGTGCGGGCGTCGCACGACCGACGAAAAATTTCGCCCAATTTCAAGGTACCTGGGCACGTAGCTGCGCATTTTCCTCGACGCACGCCATCGAGGGAACGAACGTCGTCGGGAGACGTAGCGAAACTCGTCACGTAGGGTCTAACGGGGAAACGAGAAATCCTCGGTCGGTGGACGCCCGGTGCGGGCGTCGCACGACCGACGAAAAAAAGTCAGCACAATTACAGAGTCTCTGGGCACAAAACCGCGACGCTTCGTCTACGTAGGCTATCGGGAGAAAGGCGAATTTGGGATCGTCCGAATATCTCGAAAGTTGCGTATCTTGTGAGTTTACTCGTCGCTCTTGACGCGTGTTGCGGTCGAACGGGTAAACGGCGGGCTTGGATGCTCGCTCGAATCTTGAGTCCAATCCCACCGGATCGTCCACGTGTGCGTAACATTTGGATTAACGAAATTCCCACTGTCCCTATCTCCGACGACGAAGAACCATAATTTCCTTTAGATATCGTCAACGCAAGCATGAGCGAGCTACGTAAAATCTCTCGGTCGGTGGACGCCCGGTGCGGGCGTCGCACGACCGACGAAAAATTTCGCCCAATTTCAAGGTACCTGGGCACGTAGCTGCGCATTTTCCTCGACGCACGCCATCGAGGGAACGAACGTCGTCGGGAGACGTAGCGAAACTCGTCACGTAGGGTCTAACGGGGAAACGAGAAATCCTCGGTCGGTGGACGCCCGGTGCGGGCGTCGCACGACCGACGAAAAAAAGTCAGCACAATTACAGAGTCTCTGGGCACAAAACCGCGATGCTTCGTCTACGTAGGCTATCGGGAGAAAGGCGAATTTGGGATCGTCCGAATATCTCGAAAGTTGCGTATCTTGTGAGTTTACTCGTCGCTCTTGACGCGTGTTGCGGTCGAACGGGTAAACGGCGGGCTTGGATGCTCGCTCGAATCTTGAGTCCAATCCCACCGGATCGTCCACGTGTGCGTAACATTTGGTTTAACGAAATTCCCACTGTCCCTATCTCCGACGACGAAGAACCATAATTTCCTTTAGATATCGTCAACGCAAGCATGAGCGAGCTACGTAAAATCTCTCGGTCGGTGGACGCCCGGTGCGGGCGTCGCACGACCGACGAAAAATTTCGCCCAATTTCAAGGTACCTGGGCACGTAGCTGCGCATTTTCCTCGACGCACGCCATCGAGGGAACGAACGTCGTCGGGAGACGTAGCGAAACTCGTCACGTAGGGTCTAACGGGGAAACGAGAAATCCTCGGTCGGTGGACGCCCGGTGCGGGCGTCGCACGACCGACGAAAAAAAGTCAGCACAATTACAGAGTCTCTGGGCACAAAACCGCGACGCTTCGTCTACGTAGGCTATCGGGAGAAAGGCGAATTTGGGATCGTCCGAATATCTCGAAAGTTGCGTATCTTGTGAGTTTACTCGTCGCTCTTGACGCGTGTTGCGGTCGAACGGGTAAACGGCGGGCTTGGATGCTCGCTCGAATCTTGAGTCCAATCCCACCGGATCGTCCACGTGTGCGTAACATTTGGATTAACGAAATTCCCACTGTCCCTATCTCCGACGACGAAGAACCATAATTTCCTTTAGATATCGTCAACGCAAGCATGAGCGAGCTACGTAAAATCTCTCGGTCGGTGGACGCCCGGTGCGGGCGTCGCACGACCGACGAAATATTTCGCCCAATTTCAAGGTACCTGGGCACGTAGCTGCGCATTTTCCTCGACGCACGCCATCGAGGGAACGAACGTCGTCGGGAGACGTAGCGAAACTCGTCACGTAGGGTCTAACGGGGAAACGAGAAATCCTCGGTCGGTGGACGCCCGGTGCGGGCGTCGCACGACCGACGAAAAAAAGTCAGCACAATTACAGAGTCTCTGGGCACAAAACCGCGATGCTTCGTCTACGTAGGCTATCGGGAGAAAGGCGAATTTGGGATCGTCCGAATATCTCGAAAGTTGCGTATCTTGTGAGTTTACTCGTCGCTCTTGACGCGTGTTGCGGTCGAACGGGTAAACGGCGGGCTTGGATGCTCGCTCGAATCTTGAGTCCAATCCCACCGGATCGTCCACGTGTGCGTAACATTTGGTTTAACGAAATTCCCACTGTCCCTATCTCCGACGACGAAGAACCATAATTTCCTTTAGATATCGTCAACGCAAGCATGAGCGAGCTACGTAAAATCTCTCGGTCGGTGGACGCCCGGTGCGGGCGTCGCACGACCGACGAAAAATTTCGCCCAATTTCAAGGTACCTGGGCACGTAGCTGCGCATTTTCCTCGACGCACGCCATCGAGGGAACGAACGTCGTCGGGAGACGTAGCGAAACTCGTCACGTAGGGTCTAACGGGGAAACGAGAAATCCTCGGTCGGTGGACGCCCGGTGCGGGCGTCGCACGACCGACGAAAAAAAGTCAGCACAATTACAGAGTCTCTGGGCACAAAACCGCGATGCTTCGTCTACGTAGGCTATCGGGAGAAAGGCGAATTTGGGATCGTCCGAATATCTCGAAAGTTGCGTATCTTGTGAGTTTACTCGTCGCTCTTGACGCGTGTTGCGGTCGAACGGGTAAACGGCGGGCTTGGATGCTCGCTCGAATCTTGAGTCCAATCCCACCGGATCGTCCACGTGTGCGTAACATTTGGTTTAACGAAATTCCCACTGTCCCTATCTCCGACGACGAAGAACCATAATTTCCTTTAGATATCGTCAACGCAAGCATGAGCGAGCTACGTAAAATCTCTCGGTCGGTGGACGCCCGGTGCGGGCGTCGCACGACCGACGAAAAATTTCGCCCAATTTCAAGGTACCTGGGCACGTAGCTGCGCATTTTCCTCGACGCACGCCATCGAGGGAACGAACGTCGTCGGGAGACGTAGCGAAACTCGTCACGTAGGGTCTAACGGGGAAACGAGAAATCCTCGGTCGGTGGACGCCCGGTGCGGGCGTCGCACGACCGACGAAAAAAAGTCAGCACAATTACAGAGTCTCTGGGCACAAAACCGCGACGCTTCGTCTACGTAGGCTATCGGGAGAAAGGCGAATTTGGGATCGTCCGAATATCTCGAAAGTTGCGTATCTTGTGAGTTTACTCGTCGCTCTTGACGCGTGTTGCGGTCGAACGGGTAAACGGCGGGCTTGGATGCTCGCTCGAATCTTGAGTCCAATCCCACCGGATCGTCCACGTGTGCGTAACATTTGGATTAACGAAATTCCCACTGTCCCTATCTCCGACGACGAAGAACCATAATTTCCTTTAGATATCGTCAACGCAAGCATGAGCGAGCTACGTAAAATCTCTCGGTCGGTGGACGCCCGGTGCGGGCGTCGCACGACCGACGAAATATTTCGCCCAATTTCAAGGTACCTGGGCACGTAGCTGCGCATTTTCCTCGACGCACGCCATCGAGGGAACGAACGTCGTCGGGAGACGTAGCGAAACTCGTCACGTAGGGTCTAACGGGGAAACGAGAAATCCTCGGTCGGTGGACGCCCGGTGCGGGCGTCGCACGACCGACGAAAAAAAGTCAGCACAATTACAGAGTCTCTGGGCACAAAACCGCGATGCTTCGTCTACGTAGGCTATCGGGAGAAAGGCGAATTTGGGATCGTCCGAATATCTCGAAAGTTGCGTATCTTGTGAGTTTACTCGTCGCTCTTGACGCGTGTTGCGGTCGAACGGGTAAACGGCGGGCTTGGATGCTCGCTCGAATCTTGAGTCCAATCCCACCGGATCGTCCACGTGTGCGTAACATTTGGTTTAACGAAATTCCCACTGTCCCTATCTCCGACGACGAAGAACCATAATTTCCTTTAGATATCGTCAACGCAAGCATGAGCGAGCTACGTAAAATCTCTCGGTCGGTGGACGCCCGGTGCGGGCGTCGCACGACCGACGAAAAATTTCGCCCAATTTCAAGGTACCTGGGCACGTAGCTGCGCATTTTCCTCGACGCACGCCATCGAGGGAACGAACGTCGTCGGGAGACGTAGCGAAACTCGTCACGTAGGGTCTAACGGGGAAACGAGAAATCCTCGGTCGGTGGACGCCCGGTGCGGGCGTCGCACGACCGACGAAAAAAAGTCAGCACAATTACAGAGTCTCTGGGCACAAAACCGCGATGCTTCGTCTACGTAGGCTATCGGGAGAAAGGCGAATTTGGGATCGTCCGAATATCTCGAAAGTTGCGTATCTTGTGAGTTTACTCGTCGCTCTTGACGCGTGTTGCGGTCGAACGGGTAAACGGCGGGCTTGGATGCTCGCTCGAATCTTGAGTCCAATCCCACCGGATCGTCCACGTGTGCGTAACATTTGGTTTAACGAAATTCCCACTGTCCCTATCTCCGACGACGAAGAACCATAATTTCCTTTAGATATCGTCAACGCAAGCATGAGCGAGCTACGTAAAATCTCTCGGTCGGTGGACGCCCGGTGCGGGCGTCGCACGACCGACGAAAAATTTCGCCCAATTTCAAGGTACCTGGGCACGTAGCTGCGCATTTTCCTCGACGCACGCCATCGAGGGAACGAACGTCGTCGGGAGACGTAGCGAAACTCGTCTCGTAGGGTCTAACGGGGAAACGAGAAATCCTCGGTCGGTGGACGCCCCGTGCGGGCGTCGCACGACCGACGAAAAAATGTTTCATTTTCTCAGAATATTATCTTCGATAACTCCAACAGCTCTGCTAATGTATATTTTTGTACCCATTCGTCGTGCTTCGTCAAACGCGGACAGAAGCGAGCATAATCATTACAAATCTATTTATATCTGTCTTCCCCATGTATATTGATTTCAAGTTCTTCATTTCGATATTGTTGAATTATTATATTGTTCATATTGACAAAACGTAGATTAAAAATTGTCAAACTGTCCGAAGAACTTTGTTAACTCATCCTCCCTGCTCGTCAAGAGTGGAGCTTCGAGTTTTTCCCCCTTTACCGCCATGCTTAAGACCGCTCGGCTGCAGGCCAAGTTACGGCGCCCTCGTACTAGTATCAGAGAGTAAAAGGTCGTCGTCGTCGTCGTCGTCGACGACGACGAGTACAAAGTCAATGAGTTTTGTACTATGGGTATGTTTTCGTAAACATTTCTCCATGCCTTATACTGGATGCTATTAAATTTTTTTGTTTTCTCTCGTTCGGAGTGAAAAATATTTCGAAAAATTCGCCCAACGCAGCATGACCACGGGTCGGTGTCTATGACCGAATGGCCCTTTACGTGGTCGACGCCATAGGCGGTTTTAAACGAAAAATACGCGTTCTTCGTGAACGCAAATTTTACCGAGCATCGACTCACCCGTTACCGGGCGAGAACACACAACGAGAAACGTATGTTTCATACGATAGTGTCTCTGACGGGGGAAACAAAGTTTTTTCCGAGGCACTTCGAGTCGCTTTGTGAATGAATATTCCTAGCGTCGAGTATCTAAAAGTTGAGAGTGTTTGAAACGTAGCCGAATGCGGGTTAG
>NW_025108619.1:0-7500 GCF_019457755.1 Venturia canescens | reverse complement strand
CCGACGAAAAAAAGTCAGCACAATTACAGAGTCTCTGGGCACAAAACCGCGATGCTTCGTCTACGTAGGCTATCGGGAGAAACGCGAATTTGGGATCGTCCGAATATCTCGAAAGTTGCGTATCTTGTGAGTTTACTCGTCGCTCTTGACGCGTGTTGCGGTCGAACGGGTAAACGGCGGGCTTGGATGCTCGCTCGAATCTTGAGTCCAATCCCACCGGATCGTCCACGTGTGCGTAACATTTGGTTTAACGAAATTCCCACTGTCCCTATCTCCGACGACGAAGAACCATAATTTCCTTTAGATATCGTCAACGCAAGCATGAGCGAGCTACGTAAAATCTCTCGGTCGGTGGACGCCCGGTGCGGGCGTCGCACGACCGACGAAATATTTCGCCCAATTTCAAGGTACCTGGGCACGTAGCTGCGCATTTTCCTCGACGCACGCCATCGAGGGAACGAACGTCGTCGGGAGACGTAGCGAAACTCGTCACGTAGGGTCTAACGGGGAAACGAGAAATCCTCGGTCGGTGGACGCCCGGTGCGGGCGTCGCACGACCGACGAAAAAAAGTCAGCACAATTACAGAGTCTCTGGGCACAAAACCGCGATGCTTCGTCTACGTAGGCTATCGGGAGAAAGGCGAATTTGGGATCGTCCGAATATCTCGAAAGTTGCGTATCTTGTGAGTTTACTCGTCGCTCTTGACGCGTGTTGCGGTCGAACGGGTAAACGGCGGGCTTGGATGCTCGCTCGAATCTTGAGTCCAATCCCACCGGATCGTCCACGTGTGCGTAACATTTGGTTTAACGAAATTCCCACTGTCCCTATCTCCGACGACGAAGAACCATAATTTCCTTTAGATATCGTCAACGCAAGCATGAGCGAGCTACGTAAAATCTCTCGGTCGGTGGACGCCCGGTGCGGGCGTCGCACGACCGACGAAAAATTTCGCCCAATTTCAAGGTACCTGGGCACGTAGCTGCGCATTTTCCTCGACGCACGCCATCGAGGGAACGAACGTCGTCGGGAGACGTAGCGAAACTCGTCACGTAGGGTCTAACGGGGAAACGAGAAATCCTCGGTCGGTGGACGCCCGGTGCGGGCGTCGCACGACCGACGAAAAAAAGTCAGCACAATTACAGAGTCTCTGGGCACAAAACCGCGATGCTTCGTCTACGTAGGCTATCGGGAGAAAGGCGAATTTGGGATCGTCCGAATATCTCGAAAGTTGCGTATCTTGTGAGTTTACTCGTCGCTCTTGACGCGTGTTGCGGTCGAACGGGTAAACGGCGGGCTTGGATGCTCGCTCGAATCTTGAGTCCAATCCCACCGGATCGTCCACGTGTGCGTAACATTTGGTTTAACGAAATTCCCACTGTCCCTATCTCCGACGACGAAGAACCATAATTTCCTTTAGATATCGTCAACGCAAGCATGAGCGAGCTACGTAAAATCTCTCGGTCGGTGGACGCCCGGTGCGGGCGTCGCACGACCGACGAAAAATTTCGCCCAATTTCAAGGTACCTGGGCACGTAGCTGCGCATTTTCCTCGACGCACGCCATCGAGGGAACGAACGTCGTCGGGAGACGTAGCGAAACTCGTCACGTAGGGTCTAACGGGGAAACGAGAAATCCTCGGTCGGTGGACGCCCGGTGCGGGCGTCGCACGACCGACGAAAAAAAGTCAGCACAATTACAGAGTCTCTGGGCACAAAACCGCGATGCTTCGTCTACGTAGGCTATCGGGAGAAAGGCGAATTTGGGATCGTCCGAATATCTCGAAAGTTGCGTATCTTGTGAGTTTACTCGTCGCTCTTGACGCGTGTTGCGGTCGAACGGGTAAACGGCGGGCTTGGATGCTCGCTCGAATCTTGAGTCCAATCCCACCGGATCGTCCACGTGTGCGTAACATTTGGTTTAACGAAATTCCCACTGTCCCTATCTCCGACGACGAAGAACCATAATTTCCTTTAGATATCGTCAACGCAAGCATGAGCGAGCTACGTAAAATCTCTCGGTCGGTGGACGCCCGGTGCGGGCGTCGCACGACCGACGAAAAATTTCGCCCAATTTCAAGGTACCTGGGCACGTAGCTGCGCATTTTCCTCGACGCACGCCATCGAGGGAACGAACGTCGTCGGGAGACGTAGCGAAACTCGTCACGTAGGGTCTAACGGGGAAACGAGAAATCCTCGGTCGGTGGACGCCCGGTGCGGGCGTCGCACGACCGACGAAAAAAAGTCAGCACAATTACAGAGTCTCTGGGCACAAAACCGCGATGCTTCGTCTACGTAGGCTATCGGGAGAAAGGCGAATTTGGGATCGTCCGAATATCTCGAAAGTTGCGTATCTTGTGAGTTTACTCGTCGCTCTTGACGCGTGTTGCGGTCGAACGGGTAAACGGCGGGCTTGGATGCTCGCTCGAATCTTGAGTCCAATCCCACCGGATCGTCCACGTGTGCGTAACATTTGGTTTAACGAAATTCCCACTGTCCCTATCTCCGACGACGAAGAACCATAATTTCCTTTAGATATCGTCAACGCAAGCATGAGCGAGCTACGTAAAATCTCTCGGTCGGTGGACGCCCGGTGCGGGCGTCGCACGACCGACGAAAAATTTCGCCCAATTTCAAGGTACCTGGGCACGTAGCTGCGCATTTTCCTCGACGCACGCCATCGAGGGAACGAACGTCGTCGGGAGACGTAGCGAAACTCGTCACGTAGGGTCTAACGGGGAAACGAGAAATCCTCGGTCGGTGGACGCCCGGTGCGGGCGTCGCACGACCGACGAAAAAAAGTCAGCACAATTACAGAGTCTCTGGGCACAAAACCGCGATGCTTCGTCTACGTAGGCTATCGGGAGAAAGGCGAATTTGGGATCGTCCGAATATCTCGAAAGTTGCGTATCTTGTGAGTTTACTCGTCGCTCTTGACGCGTGTTGCGGTCGAACGGGTAAACGGCGGGCTTGGATGCTCGCCTCGAATCTTGAGTCCAATCCCACCGGATCGTCCACGTGTGCGTAACATTTGGTTTAACGAAATTCCCACTGTCCCTATCTCCGACGACGAAGAACCATAATTTCCTTTAGATATCGTCAACGCAAGCATGAGCGAGCTACGTAAAATCTCTCGGTCGGTGGACGCCCGGTGCGGGCGTCGCACGACCGACGAAAAATTTCGCCCAATTTCAAGGTACCTGGGCACGTAGCTGCGCATTTTCCTCGACGCACGCCATCGAGGGAACGAACGTCGTCGGGAGACGTAGCGAAACTCGTCACGTAGGGTCTAACGGGGAAACGAGAAATCCTCGGTCGGTGGACGCCCGGTGCGGGCGTCGCACGACCGACGAAAAAAAGTCAGCACAATTACAGAGTCTCTGGGCACAAAACCGCGACGCTTCGTCTACGTAGGCTATCGGGAGAAAGGCGAATTTGGGATCGTCCGAATATCTCGAAAGTTGCGTATCTTGTGAGTTTACTCGTCGCTCTTGACGCGTGTTGCGGTCGAACGGGTAAACGGCGGGCTTGGATGCTCGCTCGAATCTTGAGTCCAATCCCACCGGATCGTCCACGTGTGCGTAACATTTGGATTAACGAAATTCCCACTGTCCCTATCTCCGACGACGAAGAACCATAATTTCCTTTAGATATCGTCAACGCAAGCATGAGCGAGCTACGTAAAATCTCTCGGTCGGTGGACGCCCGGTGCGGGCGTCGCACGACCGACGAAATATTTCGCCCAATTTCAAGGTACCTGGGCACGTAGCTGCGCATTTTCCTCGACGCACGCCATCGAGGGAACGAACGTCGTCGGGAGACGTAGCGAAACTCGTCACGTAGGGTCTAACGGGGAAACGAGAAATCCTCGGTCGGTGGACGCCCGGTGCGGGCGTCGCACGACCGACGAAAAAAAGTCAGCACAATTACAGAGTCTCTGGGCACAAAACCGCGATGCTTCGTCTACGTAGGCTATCGGGAGAAAGGCGAATTTGGGATCGTCCGAATATCTCGAAAGTTGCGTATCTTGTGAGTTTACTCGTCGCTCTTGACGCGTGTTGCGGTCGAACGGGTAAACGGCGGGCTTGGATGCTCGCTCGAATCTTGAGTCCAATCCCACCGGATCGTCCACGTGTGCGTAACATTTGGTTTAACGAAATTCCCACTGTCCCTATCTCCGACGACGAAGAACCATAATTTCCTTTAGATATCGTCAACGCAAGCATGAGCGAGCTACGTAAAATCTCTCGGTCGGTGGACGCCCGGTGCGGGCGTCGCACGACCGACGAAAAATTTCGCCCAATTTCAAGGTACCTGGGCACGTAGCTGCGCATTTTCCTCGACGCACGCCATCGAGGGAACGAACGTCGTCGGGAGACGTAGCGAAACTCGTCACGTAGGGTCTAACGGGGAAACGAGAAATCCTCGGTCGGTGGACGCCCGGTGCGGGCGTCGCACGACCGACGAAAAAAAAGTCAGCACAATTACAGAGTCTCTGGGCACAAAACCGCGACGCTTCGTCTACGTAGGCTATCGGGAGAAAGGCGAATTTGGGATCGTCCGAATATCTCGAAAGTTGCGTATCTTGTGAGTTTACTCGTCGCTCTTGACGCGTGTTGCGGTCGAACGGGGTAAACGGCGGGCTTGGATGCTCGCTCGAATCTTGAGTCCAATCCCACCGGATCGTCCACGTGTGCGTAACATTTGGTTTAACGAAATTCCCACTGTCCCTATCTCCGACGACGAAGAACCATAATTTCCTTTAGATATCGTCAACGCAAGCATGAGCGAGCTACGTAAAATCTCTCGGTCGGTGGACGCCCGGTGCGGGCGTCGCACGACCGACGAAAAATTTCGCCCAATTTCAAGGTACCTGGGCACGTAGCTGCGCATTTTCCTCGACGCACGCCATCGAGGGAACGAACGTCGTCGGGAGACGTAGCGAAACTCGTCACGTAGGGTCTAACGGGGAAACGAGAAATCCTCGGTCGGTGGACGCCCGGTGCGGGCGTCGCACGACCGACGAAAAAAAGTCAGCACAATTACAGAGTACTGGGCACAAAACCGCGATGCTTCGTCTACGTAGGCTATCGGGAGAAAGGCGAATTTGGGATCGTCCGAATATCTCGAAAGTTGCGTATCTTGTGAGTTTACTCGTCGCTCTTGACGCGTGTTGCGGTCGAACGGGTAAACGGCGGGCTTGGATGCTCGCTCGAATCTTGAGTCCAATCCCACCGGATCGTCCACGTGTGCGTAACATTTGGTTTAACGAAATTCCCACTGTCCCTATCTCCGACGACGAAGAACCATAATTTCCTTTAGATATCGTCAACGCAAGCATGAGCGAGCTACGTAAAATCTCTCGGTCGGTGGACGCCCGGTGCGGGCGTCGCACGACCGACGAAAAATTTCGCCCAATTTCAAGGTACCTGGGCACGTAGCTGCGCATTTTCCTCGACGCACGCCATCGAGGGAACGAACGTCGTCGGGAGACGTAGCGAAACTCGTCACGTAGGGTCTAACGGGGAAACGAGAAATCCTCGGTCGGTGGACGCCCGGTGCGGGCGTCGCACGACCGACGAAAAAAAGTCAGCACAATTACAGAGTCTCTGGGCACAAAACCGCGATGCTTCGTCTACGTAGGCTATCGGGAGAAAGGCGAATTTGGGATCGTCCGAATATCTCGAAAGTTGCGTATCTTGTGAGTTTACTCGTCGCTCTTGACGCGTGTTGCGGTCGAACGGGTAAACGGCGGGCTTGGATGCTCGCTCGAATCTTGAGTCCAATCCCACCGGATCGTCCACGTGTGCGTAACATTTGGTTTAACGAAATTCCCACTGTCCCTATCTCCGACGACGAAGAACCATAATTTCCTTTAGATATCGTCAACGCAAGCATGAGCGAGCTACGTAAAATCTCTCGGTCGGTGGACGCCCGGTGCGGGCGTCGCACGACCGACGAAAAATTTCGCCCAATTTCAAGGTACCTGGGCACGTAGCTGCGCATTTTCCTCGACGCACGCCATCGAGGGAACGAACGTCGTCGGGAGACGTAGCGAAACTCGTCACGTAGGGTCTAACGGGGAAACGAGAAATCCTCGGTCGGTGGACGCCCGGTGCGGGCGTCGCACGACCGACGAAAAAAAGTCAGCACAATTACAGAGTCTCTGGGCACAAAACCGCGATGCTTCGTCTACGTAGGCTATCGGGAGAAAGGCGAATTTGGGATCGTCCGAATATCTCGAAAGTTGCGTATCTTGTGAGTTTACTCGTCGCTCTTGACGCGTGTTGCGGTCGAACGGGTAAACGGCGGGCTTGGATGCTCGCTCGAATCTTGAGTCCAATCCCACCGGATCGTCCACGTGTGCGTAACATTTGGTTTAACGAAATTCCCACTGTCCCTATCTCCGACGACGAAGAACCATAATTTCCTTTAGATATCGTCAACGCAAGCATGAGCGAGCTACGTAAAATCTCTCGGTCGGTGGACGCCCGGTGCGGGCGTCGCACGACCGACGAAAAATTTCGCCCAATTTCAAGGTACCTGGGCACGTAGCTGCGCATTTTCCTCGACGCACGCCATCGAGGGAACGAACGTCGTCGGGAGACGTAGC
This sequence comes from Venturia canescens, assembly GCF_019457755.1. Classification (NCBI taxonomy): domain Eukaryota; kingdom Metazoa; phylum Arthropoda; class Insecta; order Hymenoptera; family Ichneumonidae; genus Venturia; species Venturia canescens. Next base: position 890 of record NW_025108619.1, on the reverse strand, counting down.
GAAACTCGTCACGTAGGGTCTAACGGGGAAACGAGAAATCCTCGGTCGGTGGACGCCCGGTGCGGGCGTCGCACGACCGACGAAAAAAAGTCAGCACAATTACAGAGTCTCTGGGCACAAAACCGCGACGCTTCGTCTACGTAGGCTATCGGGAGAAAGGCGAATTTGGGATCGTCCGAATATCTCGAAAGTTGCGTATCTTGTGAGTTTACTCGTCGCTCTTGACGCGTGTTGCGGTCGAACGGGTAAACGGCGGGCTTGGATGCTCGCTCGAATCTTGAGTCCAATCCCACCGGATCGTCCACGTGTGCGTAACATTTGGATTAACGAAATTCCCACTGTCCCTATCTCCGACGACGAAGAACCATAATTTCCTTTAGATATCGTCAACGCAAGCATGAGCGAGCTACGTAAAATCTCTCGGTCGGTGGACGCCCGGTGCGGGCGTCGCACGACCGACGAAATATTTCGCCCAATTTCAAGGTACCTGGGCACGTAGCTGCGCATTTTCCTCGACGCACGCCATCGAGGGAACGAACGTCGTCGGGAGACGTAGCGAAACTCGTCACGTAGGGTCTAACGGGGAAACGAGAAATCCTCGGTCGGTGGACGCCCGGTGCGGGCGTCGCACGACCGACGAAAAAAAGTCAGCACAATTACAGAGTCTCTGGGCACAAAACCGCGATGCTTCGTCTACGTAGGCTATCGGGAGAAAGGCGAATTTGGGATCGTCCGAATATCTCGAAAGTTGCGTATCTTGTGAGTTTACTCGTCGCTCTTGACGCGTGTTGCGGTCGAACGGGTAAACGGCGGGCTTGGATGCTCGCTCGAATCTTGAGTCCAATCCCACCGGATCGTCCACGTGTGCGTAACATTTGGTTTAACGAAAA
>NW_025108618.1:0-64603 GCF_019457755.1 Venturia canescens | reverse complement strand
CTCAATCGATATAGAACTTTTCCGTGGTCGTAAACAATCAAAATGATAGTTTAGTATATAATTATAATAAATAAGTACTTCTCTCGATCACTGGTTACTTTATTCATAAAATATTTTACATCATAATTTAAATGACGCGCTGCAACACTTGTTGAGAATCATAACCGTTAACATATAACCCGGGGTTATGAAAACAAGCTATTTTGAGCCTGTTCAGACCCTACCTATTAAAGATAAGAAAAAACGGTAGGGGTGTGGGTAACTCAGATTAAATAAAAAAATAACGAACATGTTGTTATTAACGAATAGTTGGAATCAGTGGTTAATTGAAATTAGTTTAGAATAAAAAAATATTTTCGAACAGTCACGTCTACATTGGGATGGTCGGAATGGTTATTACAAAATCATTCGTATGCTAATAAATTGTAATCGAAAGACATTCGTTTGGTGGTGATAGGAATTTAGTCTAAAACGTTAGTTGCAGTTAATTATATCGATCTAAGCGCTCACTCGATGAGAGGTATCGAGCATGTCTCTCTCTCTCTTTCTATCTCGCACTCTCATTCGCACTCTAGCTACCCCTCGCATTCTATTGCGCTCTCCCACACTTTCCTCATCCCCGTGTACCCGCGCAGATCTTTTCGTATTCTCTTTCGCATTCTCGCGTATCTTCTTGCATTTTGTCGTTTTATTTCGTGAACTCTTGTACGCTCTTTCACTCCCACGCATAAGGTTGCACTCGGAATCTACATCTAAACTGCACTCTTTCACACTCTCTCGCTCTTTTTCATATTTCTTTCACGTTCTCTCACTCTCTCTTGCATCCTTCCGCTTTCTTTCGCACTTTCTTGCACTATTTTATAAAATCATTGGCATCCTTTCTTACAATCTTGCACACTGTGTACCTCTCTTCGCTCACTCACTTTCTTCTCTTCGTTTCGCAATCTTGTTTTGGATATATACCTACCTAGGGTATATTATCATTATCATCGAGTGAGCGCTTAGATCGATAAATCAACTGCAACTAACGTTTTAGACTAAATTCCTATCACTACCAAACGAATATCTTTCGATTACAATTTATTAGCATACGAATGATTTTGTAATAACCATTCCAACCATCCCAATGTAGACGCGACTGTTAGAAAATAAATTTTTATTTTTTAACCACTGATTTCAACTATTCGTTAATGACAACATGTTCGTTATTTTTTTATTCAACCTGATTATCATTATACCGAAAACATCAGTAATACCGATCTCAGGATTGGAGTGTAGTATTTCCCTCTCACTAATTCAAAATTTCTCGGTCGCCTCCTGTCGGAAAAAACCTGACTTAATATGACATGAAAAAAGTTTGTTCATGATAGTAGCTTTTGTTCACCGATGAAAGTTCATTATTAATATATATTATTACCGAAAACATCATTATCATTATATCGCAATCTTGCTTTGGATATATACCTACCTAGGGTATTTATCATTATTGTCGAGTGAGCGCTTAGATCGATAAAGCAACTGCAACTAACGTTTTAGACTAAATTTTTATCACCACCAAACGAATATCTTTCGATTACAATTTATTAGCATACGAATGATTTTGTAATAACCATTCCAACTATCCCAATGTAGACGCGACTGTTCGAAAATACATTTTTATTTTAAAACTAATTTCAATTAACCACTGATTCCAACTATTCGTTAATAACAACATGTTCGTTATTTTTTTATTCAACCTGATTATCATTATACCGAAAACATCAGTAATACCGATCTCAGGATTGGAGTGTAGTATTTCCCTCTCACTAATTCAAAATTTCTCGGTCGCCTCCTGTCGGAAAAAACCTGACCTAATATGATATGAAAAAAGTTTGTTCATGATAGTGGCTTTTGTTCACCGATGAAAACTCATTATTAATATATATATCATTACCGAAAACATCAGTAATACCGATCTCAGGATTGGAGTGTAGTATTTCTCTCTCACTAATTCAAAATTTCTCGGTCGCCTCCTGTCGGAAAAAACCTGACCTAATATGACATGAAAAAAGTTTGTTCATGATAGTAGCTTTTGTTCACCGATGAAAACTCATTATTAATATATATAACCGAAAACATCAGTATAATACCGATCTCAGCATTATCATTACCGATTAGTAATACCGATTAATATATCGTTACCGAAAACATCAGTAATACCGATCTCAGAATTGGAGTGTAGTATTTCCCTCTCACTTATTCAAAATTTCTCGGTCGCCTCCTGTCGGAAAAAACCTGATCTAATATGACATAAAAAAAGTTTGTTTATCATAGTGGCTTTTGTTCACCGATGAAGACTCATTATTAACACTCTTATGAGAAAATCGAGACTGTATTTTATTTGTGATATAATTGTGATAATAGTGTACATTTCTATTATTTGAAAGTATTTTTAATGCTTTTATCCTTTCTCTTCAGAAATATAAAATCCTTTCTCTACAGAAATATAAAACATCGTTATTCATTTTCGTGGCGGACATCGAAATTCGTTTCGCATTATTATTACAGTTACGTATATTTTACGCGACCGAGATATGTAACGAGTGTCTGTCATTTGCGTTGCTTTTTTATAACAATGGTTTATCTACAGGTGATTTACCTTCGATTGTATCCTTCATCCTCTTCTGATGTAAATTTGTTATCGAGATCGGATATAAAGGAAAAAGTTTGTCTTCAATTTAAGGTACAGAGAATATTTTTACTATGTCTGTTTTTCATTTCATATTAAAGTTGCGTATATATTACGCGATCGAGATATATGTGACGAGTGTCATGCAATGAGCGTGATCTGTCAGTATCTTATATATTTTGGCATAGTTTTTTTATAACAATGGTTTATCTATATCTACAGGAAATTTGTGTTTTGTGCAAAAACACAAATTCACAGTTTTATCAGGACCTGATAAAAGCCGGACACAGAAAAAGTGTTGTCTTCAATTTATAAGGTACAGAGAATTTTTTTTACTAATTACTAATGTTTTTCTAAAAAGAGTTCATGCTCTGTTAATGCTTTAAGGGATGAACAATAAGTCTTTTATTGCGAGTTTTCAATTCCAGCAAGAGTGCATAATTTTTTAATACAATTGATCGTCTCAGTTCAGGTACATTTCAACTACATTCGCTAAGCTCCTGCTACCAAAATAGGTTGCATTTATAAAAGTAATCACTTAAATTTTCCTTTGCAGTATTCTCAAAAAAATAAACCATTGCTATTTTTTAGAACGAACTGCGTTTCAGATCTCCTAGTTATGTTTTTTTCATTGAACGTGATAAAAATGCATAGCGTAAGGGTGAAAAATAAACAAAATATTAACATATTTATTGTACCATGATGTCAGATTTAAAAAAATGCTGGTGCGCACCCTTGCCACACTCTAATTAGATGGATATCAAAAAAAAGTTTTATCGCTGTCTGTCAGTAAAAGTTTTCACTCACATTTTATTTATTCAGGGTGACTGAAAACTCATCTACTCAAGAAACCATATATGAGTAAAATATAATTCAAATAAATTTGAAAAAAAGTCAACACCTTACTTTTTTTGGTATTGGAGAATTAACATCTCAATAATTATAGTACCATGATGTCAGGTTAAAAAAAAGCTGGTGTGAGCCCCTGCCAAACTCTAATATTATTAGATGGATATCGAAAAAAGTTTTATCGCTGTCGGTCAGTAAAAGTTTTCACACTCATATTTTATTTATCCAGGGTGACTGAAAACTCATAATACTCAAGATACCATTGCAACAAATGATATAATGTTTAAATCAATTTAAAGAAAATTAAATACCTTACTTTTCTTTGGTAATTAGAGAAAGATTCTGTTTTGTATCGCTGTTATCGAAAAAAGTTTTATCGCTGTCGGTCAGTAAAAGTTTTCACACATATTTCATTTATCCAGGGTGACTGAAAACTCATAATACTCAAGATACCATTGCAACAAATGAATATGAGAAATATATATATAATGTTTAAATCAATTTAAAGAAAATTCAATACCTTACTTTTCTTTGGTAATTGGAGAAAGATTCTGTTTTGACAAAATAGTGTTTGCTGCGGCCCACAATAACTGGAATTTCTACACACAGATTTGTTTGAATTTTTGGTTTCGCCATAGTTATGTTTAAAAGTTCGTGAACGTGGTACTCAATATCAAATCAGTACAATAAATGAGTTGTCAAATAAATTTGTTCAACCCTGGTGTGCCATAATAATAGGTTTATCAAAACATTCGATACAGTTTTATAAAGTTGAATTTGCATTTTGATCATTCAACCAATGAAACTTTTGTTATTTCGGATTGTCTGTGTTTGTCAATTTTGAAGTTATCAAATTAAAGCCAGTTGATCAAGTTTTCCGAGAGCATTCAGGATTTTTTATGAATTTGACGGTGAAGTTCCTTATTTCAAAAAATAAAATAAATAAACACAAGATTTCTCAAATAGTCTGGCGAAAAGTCATAATTTTTGCCTTTCAGAAGCTAACCCAATACGTCAAGTTTATTTTTCTTAGAACCGGTGCAATCGCTGTCCGGTGTGAGTTTGTTTATTATGCAATATTCCACTATACTCCTTCACATCTTGTATTGTACTTTACAAGTTATTCATTTACTTGACGGCAATCGTTATATTATGATTAAATATTATACATATAGCGTACGACCACTTTTTCATTTTTTCATACTCTTAACTCCAACAATGTTAAATGGAATACTGGTTTGAATATGAGCCTTTTTGATATTGCTGCTTATTATCATTGTTTTTTTTTTTTTATATATCAACCAAGAATATATAAAAAATGTGGCATCTTTTGTTATACCGATACTTGACATTGATAAATGAATTAGGAATCTTTTTTTCTGTTTTCTTCCTGTGCATGGAAATTAATTATACATGTAAAAGGGCACGATTGAAAAAAATTAACTTTTTTGATTTTTTATAAACTCCCATTCAGTAACTGGAAAAACGATAAGCGAGATGCTAGTTTGAATAAGAGTCTTATTAATATTGCTGCTTTCACTATTGTTTATTATTTTTTTTATTCAACCAAAAATATAACCTAGGGAAAAAAAGGTTGGGACAAGTGCATTGATGGTCCTTGGTTTCCTGGTCATATCACAAAAAGTGTATAAAAAATTCCATAAAAAAATTGCGAAATTGACTGTAAATAAATTCTACATAACAATTCAGAAAAAAATTTACATATCATGAAAAAACATTATTCCATAAAAAAAATACGAAACTGACTGTAAATAAGTTTTACATAACAATTCAGAAAAAATTTTACAAATCATAATTATATTAAAGAAAAATAAAAATCCATAATTCTTTTGTAAAGTGGAAATAAAATTCAAATAATACGTGAGAAATGAAAAACCAAAAAATCGCGCTTGAAATGGAAAACATTTTGGAAACCGATGCCCCGTTATGCTCATCTTATTAACATCCAAATCGAATGAAAAAAATTTTCATTCAAGTTACGTGCAGCATGAAAATTGATGATATCAATTCAAGGCCAAGTATTTAATGGTAATTCGGAATATTTTCATTCCTACGGGACACATCAGGAACTTGGGAAAAATTTCGTGAATCAAAAACTTTACCATCTAAGTTATGTACAGTTGTAAAATTTATGATATCAATTAGTGGACAAGTATTTTATGAGTAATCACAATTTTAACAATCTGGAATTGTTCTAATACGTGTTAATAATACTCGTCCGGCTCGGGTCGCTTTATGGAAATTAGTAGACAATCAGCAACTATTAAAAATCTCAAAATCTTGCTTTCTAACAATTAGAACCATGCCAACCAATTTTTTTTTTATATTCAACCAAAAATATAATAATATCCTTACATTGAAATTACCAAATGATCAACGTAGAAGCGTGATGGAATTAAGTTTTCAAGTTAAAACAATTAAAGTGAATTGATTAACTGAACAAACAATCTTGTGAATGAAATAAAATCCGAACAAATATTGAAAGAAAAAGCCAGTCGTTATTTCACGGGTAGCGGTGCATATCGCTGGTGGACTCTCAGCGAGTCAATGAAATACGACCGCTTCTGTTCCGCTGGCAACGGGGCTTCCCCAAGAACTGATGGACTACGTTTACACAGCGTTTTTATTCCGGTTTAGTAACACTCGGTGCAGTAAAACCGGTGTTAAAATGTATGTCAACGATACTTTACACCTGGTGTAAAGTTTCCCTATTCTTATTGACCAACGGGCGTAGGATTAGTAAACCGCAATATGATAGGAATATAAGTGCGTTTAAACGGTATAGAACAGGATTTTTAGTCATTCGCTGGGCAAAATATCATGACAATTGATTTTTTGATTCGATGATAGCGGATCTCTCCTAAGTATGAAAACAAGTTTCTGTCGTTCGAAATCGCGAGAGTTTTAGTCACTATCTTGAAAAACGCCTTTTTGCAAATATCTTGAAAATGGTAAGTTTCACGTTAAAAATAGGGAGGACTTATTTTATAGGAGATAAAATTTCCAATATTTTTCATTTTGAACTTTTTTCTCCATTGTTGACATTTTCCGCGATTAGTCGATGAAAAAAAACCTAATTTTATTTTGTACTATTTTTAACGTAAAACTCACCGTTTTTGAGATTTGCAAATAGACGTTTTTCAAGATGTCAGCTAATGCTCGCGGTTTTGCACAACAGAAGCTTGGTTTTATATTAATGAGACACCCTCTGACATAATCTCAAAATAAATTATCTATCAGGATTTTTCCGGGAGTTAAACCATTTTTGGTACTAAGATTCCTGGACTAGTACGGGTTTAAGTACACCGGCAGCGGCAACGCCAAAAGCAAAAAAGTTTCTTTGAAGTTTACTAAGGCGTTAGCATTCTACATTCAAGATAAATGACAAAAAAAATGCAGGAGAAATTTGAGGAAATATATTTCCTGATAACAAAATATTGGGGGAAAAATGTTTTCTCATAAATAAACAAAAAAGTGAAAACAGAATACTTTCCAACACAACATAAAAAATCCATTTGTGATTACGATTTTCAAGGAAATCGTTATTTTTCTATAACTATTACCTATGTTTGTCCAGATGTAAAATCTTGAAAGGATTGTAAAATTGTGACTTGCAAAGATTCTGCCAACAAACAGATGCTGACCACGAGTAAAATCTCTCTTATTGTAATTATATTGTCATTAATTGAGAAATGAACCTGATATTTCTTTAACTTTCTGTCGACGCATGTGGTTTGATGATTTTTTATTTTTTACCCTCGTGCTCGGAAAAGTCGCTTTTTGGTTACAATTTTTTTAACATAAAGTGACAGTTTTCGTCACTTTTATGATTTTAAATGAAAAGTTCCTTTTCATTTACAGATTTTTTACTTTTCGTTTACAATCAGTACAATTTTTTTGTGTGCAGGTGTTCGCAACTTCCAGAGACATTTCGTGAAGAGGACTTCTTTCATTTCACATTATCTTTTTGCAATATTTTCAAACGGCTGCTGCTTAAGCGCTCTATTAATAGCAGCTTTCAGCGCTATAACAAAAGCTGCTTCTAGCGCTATACTTGAAGCTGCTTCAAGCGCTATTCGTAAAGCTGCTTCTAGCGCTGTACAAGAAGCTGTTACGTGTACTGTATCAAAAGCTACAGCGTGCGTTGAACTGAAAATTGCTATAAGTGGTACTAAATAATCATTTAAAAAATGGTTATGAACGAATTAAAAACCGGAGATCGAAATATTATAGCCCGTGGCGAATGGCTTACTGAGGATCACATTGATACTTTTGGTCGCCTTTTAGCAGAACATTCCAATTCCGAATTTGTTATGCAAGGAACATGGAAAGTACAATTACCTCATAATATTGATGCAATGAGTGCTGATTGTAAATTTATTCAAATTTTGCATAGTGCAGATGGACAAAACAATGCCGGAGGGCATTGGGTGTGTTCATATTACGATACCCATACCATTTTCATTTATGATTCTCTCAACAAGAAAAAGCTGCATCAAAACCATAAGACGTATCTCAAGGGATTGTTGCCGAACTACCCATTTGATCAGCGTCCCGTCCAATTTCCAGTCGTGACAAATCAACCAAATTCTAATGACTGCGGTGTATTTGCCATTGCTTTTGCGACATCACTTTTTTTTGGTGTAAAGCCAGAGAAAATAGAGTATGACGTGAACAATATGCGCCAACATCTATTAAAAATATTCGACACGGGGATAATAAGTCATTTTCCCCGTAAAGTTAAGGAAGGGGATTCTATTAGAATATGTTCATTAGAACAATTAAAGAGACGAAAGCGTAAAGCTTTGGATACTACAATTAGACGACAAAAAATGAAGAATCATCAACTATCTCAAATCGCAATGGAAGTTCCCGATTTTGTAAACGGCAATACAGAGAGTCAAAAACAGACTAATATGGTGGGAAACTATCCTTCACATGAACATGTACAGTCAAACTTTAGAGTACCAGATTGGCGTCAAATAAAAGAAGAAATGACGCATCCTTCTAATACTCCGGTTTTTGCTGTACCAAAATTGACTGCTCCAGCCATGTCAATTAATCTTAAATGTCCATTCGAGGCAAAAATAACGAATAACTCCAGCTACGAAAAAAGTACACTTTCCAAAGTCACAACTTGGTCTGAGACTCCACATGACAAGATAAAAGAAACGAAGTTTGTTATTGGTTCTAAAACACTACAACATGCACAAAATTTGAATAAAACAGGTTGTGAAAAATCTTTACTCAGAATTAACATGAAAAATATGCTTACATCACTGACTAATGATTGTGAATATGACAAAAGGTGTGGAAAATTCATTGCAAGCGATATGGTTGTAAATCATCAAGAACTTTCGAAATGTTCGATTCTCAATGACATTCCACTTGAATCAAACCAGGCCAACTCTATTGATCATGGAAAAAAATGTCATAATATATTTCCCGTACAGACACAATTCAATAATCCGCAGGAACAATCGAATTTGTTGCTTTCAGCTACAACTCGGCATGATATAAAAACAAGTCGTTTGAGGAATCAATCTGGAAAGCGGAAAATTTCGATTTCAATCCATGCGACGCTTCAGAACCCTCCAAAACGTCAAAAAGTTCTAGCTTCAAAGTCCATCAAATCTTGCGCAAATGAAAAACAACATCAACAAATTCAACAATGCTTAAATAGAAAACTAAAGTTACAGAAGGCCAAATCATTATCTCGGAAGTATTATCGAGTTCGTGAAACCAATGATACCATAAAAATGTCGAATAATAGAAGAGAGTATGTTAATCGATTGTTGAAAAAATTACGTTCCCATCCTGTCCATGAATCTCTTTTCGAAGCTGAACGTATTATTAAATGGAATTTGAGATTTAGAGGTAAAAAGATTTTTGCCCTCAGGCTAGCACTGCAAAAGTTAAAACGTAGAGCTGAAATTTGTTTAACACTTCAATCAGCCGTATCGAACTCTGATATTAATAGTCGAATAGTTGCTCTATGTGGCTCGATTAGGAAGCATACAGCATGGTCTGAACCATACTACGAGGAAACTGCTTACGTTTATCCCCGAAAATTCACCGAGCCTATTGTTTTGAATATCGAATCGAAAACATCAAATGTGCTCCCGTTGATTGTTACAAAAAAGACCCGCCGCAGGTATCGAGCATGGGATTGTTCCGAGCATTGCAGAGTTCCGGACGATATTATTTTGAAAAACCTTGAGAAGTTCCTGATTATCATACGTGATATTCCTATGCGTAGGTTGAAAACAGTTTTGCCAAAAATTCGCAAATGTACAGTGAAACACACTGATAAAATGTTGGGTCATAGTCAAGCATGCTATATGCAACCTTCTCTCTGCGAATCATTGTTGTTGTCTTTAGAATTCTTAGCACCACATTTTCCACAAGTGAGGCTGATGAAGCGATTATTTTATACCGTATCAGCATTGCTCCAAAAAGTGGTGGAAATTGATACTGCTTTGAATGAGACGGATGTCGGAAAATTGCAAAAATTTGCGGAAGAAGCAAAAGAAAATGCAGCACATTTTCAACATACCGATGAAATACTATTAGACGAAGATGCCATACTTCACAAGTATGCAGATGCATTCAAATCTTTTCAGAAAAAAGCTTTTAATCTGCCACGTTTCCCTTGCCTATCGTGTCAAAAGCTTTGTTGCTTGACCGATGTCAGGAAACTTGACAACTTACGCGTCGTTCCAGTTGGAAAGATTTGGGAAGATTTGAAGCTCTTCATTGCTAGTCATAGAGACTGTGATTCAGATTATATCTGTCAGTATTGTTTAACCAAGCTCCGCTCTGGTGTTATACCTCCCACGTGCGTTCTTAATAATTTATACGTTCGACCTACACCTGCTCCACTTGAAAATTTGAATGAATTTGAGAAAATTTTGATACAGCGGGCTAAAGTATTTCAAACAGTACTGAAGATGGGTACGGTACATAAAAAAAATATACCACACCGAAAAATGTTAGTTAAAGCTCAGGGGCGAGCTTTCCACTTGCCTTTACCGTTAGAAAGAACATTGGAAAAAATTTGTCCTCCGACAAAAGCAATTAATTCAGATCATGAACTATACATGTTAGTACGTGGCGTTCCAACTAAAAGTAAAAAAGTTTGGGAATCGATTGTCAATAAACAGAAAGTATTTCGCGCCCTTTTGACTTTGAAAGAACGCAATATTCTATACAGCGAAATAAAGTTACCAGAGCGATATTCGGACTTGTTGGACACGGATTTACGTGAAATTGAATTCCAAATATCTCAAGAATGCGATAGTGACGAAGGTCCTGATGACCCAGATATAAAGCTTGCTGGACGAGAAAAACAAAACGAACAAGGGGACGGTATTCAAAAAGTAAGTGTAAATAAACAGATTGATGGCCGCGCAGGGGCTTTGTTGACGCAAATGACACCATCTGATTGTTATTATGAACAGTACACTATTCAGAGAATGCACGCTCCGAAGGAGAATAAAACTGCCACAGAACTTTATCAGATGTTGAAGGTTCACGCTGAACCATTAGATAACCGATATAAGTTGTTGGATTTATTATGTTTTCCGTGCGAATATCCTGATGGTGTTAATGGAGAATATGAAGAAAGGCCTGCCCATCTTTCCTCATTTGAATATGCTAAAGTCCGAATTTTGTCACGAAACAATCAATTTCGGTTGAATCAACAATACTTGTTTTTCCTTTTGAATGCTCAAACTATTCGACAATTATCGAGTGGTATATATCATAAACTTAACATTAGCGATGGACGTGTGCGATATACTACTGCTTCTTACTTGGATCAATTGAAAAAAGGAGAGCTAGAAGGAAATTTGTCAACAATATTTTCTAAACTTCCGAATACCGAACAGTATTGGAAAAAACCGCGTAGTGATTTGTATTGCATGCTATTTCATTATGGACCTCCGACATGGTTTTTCACATTGAGCCCGAGTGAATGGCAATGGGATAGACTTTCGGAGTTTTTACGAGAAAGGAACCCCTCAGTTGGAAGCGGAAAATCAGTGAGCGAACTTATAGCTGTCGATCCCATAACAGCTGCAATATTCATTAATAACGAATTCGAGGCAATGATAGAATTCCTTATGTCAGACGACCATCCTATCGGAAAAATGGAACATTATGTTATAAGAAGAGAATATCAGGGAAGAGGTATTCCACATTTACATGGATTTGGGTGGATAAAGGGTGCCCCTGTTCTCGGAATAAACTCTAAAGAAGAAGTCATTGACTTCATTAGAAAGTATGTAACTTGCAAAATACCGAATCCTAATGTTTCACCCACGTTGTATCGTAGAGTTACTACCCATCAACATCATCATCATAATACTTACTGTATGCGTAGCAAACAAGTAGGAGTGAAAGGTAAGGGTGGTACTTGTAAGGTTTGCCGTTTTGCATTTCCAAAACCGGTTACTAACGAATGGATCATGAGAGATGTTCAAACCTCTATCGCCGGCAGACGAAAATTAAAATCAAATTGCCAATTATATGATAATCCTCGTACTCTTGACGAAGTGAACATTAATAATTACAATCCTGCTGTATTGACAGCGTGGGAGGGTAATATGGACATCTCGTTCGTTGGAGAAAAGTCGTCGTCTTTGGCTGCGTACCTTACCAAGTATGTATCGAAATCAGAAAAAACGCATGTCGGGGAAACCTTTGAACAAATTAATAGTACGAAATCTGTGGCCAGTAGGCTATGGAATATTGGACTACGCGCATTGAATCATCGAGAATGTGGTGCACTAGAAGCAGCAGATAGATTGTTGGGGTATCCGCTGTTCATGACAGATCGAAAAACCGTAATCAGGTGGGTTGACATTAATATTGTCAGAAGTAGGCGGGTGAAACCCCGCAAAGTAATAGAGACCATGGACGCAGAATCTACGGATATTTTCTACGAAGGCTTGATTGAAAGTTATCCAAAGAGACCAGTTGAATTGAACGATGTATGTCTTTACGATTATGCAAAGTGGTATGACGTCGTAAAAACCATGCCTCAACGGAAAGGTGTTATATTTTATAAACTTAAACCAGGCTCGTACTTGCGAAAACGCGAATGCGGATATTTGATTAATCATTATCGTTATGATCCCTTAACGAAGCCTGAAAATTACTTTTACTCGTTGTTGGTATTATTCCAGCCATGGCGATGTGTGACCGAGCTTAAGAATGGTGAAGAAACATATACTGCGTCGTATTGTTCGGTACATGGTACATTGCCGATGGCCGCAGAATATCATAAACGTTTAACGGAAATTGCCAAAGACACGAAAGAAATGAAAGAATTAATTGAGCATAAAATGGATGAAATGGAAAAAGACCAAGAAAATCATCCTGTATCGGAAAATATTCCACGAGGGTGTGATCCTATCGAAGCGGATCAAGCGATGAAAGATTTCGTCGATTTAGGCGCGAATAAAGCTCATCAAAATATCAATATTACAGATATGATTGCAGAATTGAATGAAGACCAGAAACGTGTGTTTGATTTGGTTACCAGCACAATGGATTCTGATAAAATTTTACGGCTGTACGTGAGCGGAGAAGGTGGAACAGGCAAAAGTTTTTTAATAAAAACCATAACCTGTTGGCTCAAGCAAGTAAAAGGGAAGGATGCGGCTGTTACCGCTCCCACTGGAATTTCTGCTTTTAACATAGAAGGGATGACTTTTCATAAGTTGTTGCAATTGCCCGTTGAACATAATAAAACACCAAAATATAAAGAGCTGTCTGATGCTGCTTTAAAGGTCATTAGAGACAATTTGAAAAACGTTGATCTTATAATCATTGACGAAATATCCATGGTATCAAATATCACATTGATGTACCTTCATCTTAGACTAACAAGCATTTTTGACACCGCTGACGATGAAGATGGTTATTTTGGAAAAAAGCACATTATAGTTTTTGGTGATCTTTTACAATTACCACCCGTTCGAGAAGAACCAGTGTTCATGAAACTTTCGAGAGATAAAGTTGAAAAATTGATTGGTTCATTGTGCAGCACAGATTTGTGGGGCAACTTATTCAAGTATGACGAACTAACTATTAACATGCGTCAGAAAAATGATTCATCGTATCGAGAAATGCTTTCGAAAATACGCTTGGGTTACATAGATACCGAAAGTGTTCAAATGTTGGAGTCTAGGAAAATTGAATTGATATCTTCGAATATTCCTGATAGAGTTAGGAAATTATGCGATTATATAAATACATTATCAACGGACGTAGTTTGCTTGATGCCTACAAATCGAATGTGTGATGTATTAAATGAGGCAATGTTAGATCGGATCTCGTCAACAGAAATTCACTTAATCGCTGAAGATTTAATCGATAAACCATCAGTCAGGACTAGAGTGACAAAGATTTTACAACGGTGGGAGGATGATATAAGTCAAACTGCAGGACTTGCTAGGGTCATTCCTGTAAAAATCGGTGCCAAAGTTATGCTTCGAAGGAATATCGATGTCACAGCAGGACTTGTGAATGGAACGATCGGCGAGGTAGTTTCAGTCTCTGAATCTTTGGATAAGAGTTCAATTGAGAGAGTCACAATAAAACTCGCGAATAGTGCGCAATACGACATAGAGCGTGTGAGCGTTAAATTCGAAGTGATCGATAGTGTTTACGTAACTAGGAGACAATTTCCTTTGTGTCTCAGTTACGCTATTTCGTTCCACAAAAGTCAAGGATTGAGTTTGAAATATGTTGTCATGGATTGCGGGAATACTATATTCAGCTGTGGCCAAATTTATGTTGGTTTGTCGCGAGTTACATCTCTTGATGGCTTACATTTAATAAATTTCGACCCATATTCGGTTAATGCTAATCGTTTATGTATTGATGAGTACAATAGGTTAAGAAATTTGTATCGACCCGATCTTGGCGACCTAAAAATTCCAGACACTCGGGGACCTAAAACACGCGATGTCATTTGGGCCGTGCCTAAAGGAATGACCGATGTGCAAATACAAGACAGCGAAACATGTCATCGGCAGGAAAATTCTTTTATTACCGGTTTTTTGAACTCTGATGGCATATCTTGTTATGCAAATACTGTTATTCAATGTATTTTTAGCTGTGACCCCATTGTGAAATCTATTCAGAACGCAAATGATTGTCGACCTCTGTCGATTGCATTGGAGATCAATAAAAGAAAGAATAGTCCCCCATTTGCTTTAAATGAAGTTCGAAGGTTCATTGGCGACAAATTCGTTCAACCCATTCAACAAGATGCATCAGATTTCTTTGATGCCGTATGTCAAGTTGTGCCATCGATCAAAAACCTTGTACAATGTAAACTTTTAAAAAAAATTCTTTGTAAAGCCTGCGGATATACGACAACTCTGACGGACGAATTAAAAAATTTTTTAACCATAGATGTGATTAACTCCAAAACAACTTTAACTCTCCAGGAAGTAATCGATCGAAATTTAGCAGAATGGAAATCAGCTGATATTCCTTGCGATAATTGTTCGGCAATGACAAGGAATGTACGATACTCTTTGAGCTTAGTTTCAAAGATATTGGTAATCGTATTAGCATTACCGGTAGTTGATGAAAAAACAGGTAGAATAACAAAAAAACAGTGTAAAATTAAGGCTGTGCCGAGCTCTAAGATGAAACTATGTGGACATACATTTAAAGTTATAAGCGCGATATTTCATCATGGTGAACATGTTACGACAGGACATTATACCTGCATGATCCGACATGGCCGTTCATCCTGGATGAACGTTGATGATGCAACAATTGAAAAGAGAACATGGCCCGTTAATGCCAAAGATTCTTATATGTTTTTCTTATTGGGAGAGTAAATTTAACAGAGCGTTTCAAAAATAATGAATATATGTTTTATTTTTATTTTTTATATGCTAGAGCACTTATCAGTCAACGTGTTTGGTACAAGGATCAGAAAAAAATACTAAGGTTTAGCCTTGAATTGCAGAGTCACGTTAATTGTTGGACGAAAACTGTGCTTAAAGTTCACCATCTCACTCATATAATGAAATAAATCTCCAGATGTGGTGGCTAGGTAAATACCATTTTTTAAAACCGCTGATACTTTATACTGTTAACAGTATTGAGAATAATATTTATTTTCCATTGTTTTGTGTAGACTCAAATGCCGACTAAAATCCTACCGATAACTCTAGTCGTTGCCAGTATCAACTTGCAGAGATGGTCCAACTACGGTAGAACAAGCAATGAGTTTACAAGCGATGAGATGTGGATTAGGCCTCTCGGGGAAACCACGTTAAAAAAAACGCGCCTGGAATTCTACCCCTGTGGTGGTGCGGAAAAGAGTTCGCAGACAAAAATTTTAACGCTGCTCATGTTTGTATGAGCATGGAATCTCTAAAAATTTACTAAGAAAATAATTCGTAGAAATTTGAACTAAAATACTATAGCCATCAGAACATAAATGAGGAACTTTTGAGAAAAAAGACGTGATATAAAACCATAAACTTCCCCTAGGGAAAAAAAAGGTTGGGACAAGTACATTGATGGTTCCTTGTTTGCGGATAATTCCACCATAAAAAAAATTATCCCACAAAAAAACTATTAAAAAAATTATTATTCCACAAAATAAAACTATTAAAAAAATTATAATAAAATTTTAAAAATACTTAATTCCACCATAAAAAAAATTATCCCACAAAAAAACTATTAAAAAAATTCCACAAAATAAAACTATTAAAAAAATTATAATAAAATTTTAAAAATACTTAAAACCACCATAAAAAAAATTATCCCACAAAAAAACTATTAAAAAAATTATAAAAAAATTATAAAAATACTTATAAATTATAAACCTGCCGGGAAATTATTTCAACACAACAGATGAGGAAAAAATTCACAAATCAGAAAAAAATTTATTAATTATGCTATAAAAAAAAATATATTGACACAATAATTGAGATATAAAAAAATGCAAATGAAACGTGAGAAAAACTGCAATACGCAACTCAAAAACATTGTAAATGTAACAAAAAAATTCTCGCTTGAAAACATTCCAAAATCACCGATCTCACATTATTCTCATCTTATTCTATAACTAAATGATTCTCATCTTATTCTAAAAAAGGAATAACTAAATGAATTGAACAGGTTTCCATCTAAGTTACGTGCAGCACTAAAATTTATTATATCAATTCGAGGCCAAGTATTTATTGGCGATTCAGAATACTAATTCCTACGGAACACATCAGGAACGTAGGAAAAATTTAGTGAATAAAAAACTTTACCATCTAACTTATGTACAGGTGTAAAATTTATGATATCAATGAGTGGACAAGTATTTTATTAGTAATTCGTAATTAATATTCTAATTGTATTCTATAAGTAATAAGAATACTCGTCCAGCTCAGGTTGTTTTATGGAAATGAGAAGCAAATGAGGAATTATAAAAAATCTCAAAATCCTGCTTTCTAACAATTAGAATGATGCCAACCCACTTTTTTTATAATCAGAACATATAAAAAATCAGAACACTGTGAAATTGTGTTTGAATGCGAGTTGAGAATACTTTTCCAGCCCAAGCAACGGTAAAGTCAGAAGTTATTTTCCAACAGCAGAAACTTAAATCTCAAAATCTTACTTTCTAACAATTAGAACGATGCCAACCCATTTTTTAAATAATCAGAACATATAAAAAATCAGAACATATAAAATTGTGTTTGAATGCGAGTTGAGAATACTCTTCCAGCCCAAACAACGGTGAAGTTAGAAGTTACTTTCCGACAGCAGAAACTTATAAAGAAGCCGAAACCTTCATGCCCATGACTTTTTGGTAAAATGGCTTATCCAAAAAAATCACATCAAAGGTAAAGTTATTTGTTACTCTTTGGCAGTAGAGACTTCTAAGAAAACCGATTCTTCTCTGACTTTCAGGACCCCCTGGTATTATTCACAACATTCGACGTCGATTGGATCGGTACAAATTATGTTTAAATACATGTTAAAAGTACTTGTCCGGCCCATCACTTTTCATTCAAATTGCTCATTCAAATAAAAATCAAAGTAGAGCAAAATGCTGGAGCTGCGCGCTCGCTTTAATTCAGACATCTAACAGGTGCTCGGTAGCAATTATCTCTTGGCAACGGATAGAGGCTTCACATTTCGATATATCGAAACATCATTTCTAAGGAGGATAGTATTCACTAAAAATTCACTTCTTTCAGAGTTCTATAGAATCCTTGTCGTGTACTCATCTTTTGACGTTAATTTTAATAAGTTAGAATTGTGTTTGTGATAAGAAAAAAAATTGTACCTTTTGACGTTAATTTTAATAAGTTAGAATTGTGTTTGTGATAAGAAAAAAAATTGTACCACCGAATCCGCTCGGAAATTTATTGAAATGTGATTTATTATCAGTGCTATGTTCTCAGCAATACTATAGGTTAGTTCGCATGTTTCGTTCGTTAAAAGAAATGAGAAATAAAAATTATCCTCATTGCAATATTAATTGGGGGATTATTTTATTGTTAGACAGTCGAAAACTTTTATTATAAAGAAAGAATGTTTTTATTGATAAATAACAGATTCTCTTGTATATTACAGAAAATCCGGTTCCTTTTCTCTTGAAATTAATGCAATCAAGTTCAAATTACCTGAAGGTAATCTCATTTTTTCTCTCTGCGTGCATACTAGTGATTCATAATTTCTAGGAAAGCCCTGATTTTTATTTGAATGAGCAATTTGAATGAAAAGTGATGGGCCGGACAAGTACTTTTAACATGTATTTAAACATAATTTGTACCGATCCAATCGACGTCGAATGTTGTGAATAATACCAGGGGGTCCTGAAAGTCAGAGAAGAATCGGTTTTCTTAGAAGTCTCTACTGCCAAAGAGTAACAAATAACTTTACCTTTGATGTGATTTTTTTGGATAAGCCATTTTACCAAAAAGTCATGGGCATGAAGGTTTCGGCTTCTTTATAAGTTTCTGCTGTCGGAAAGTAACTTCTAACTTCACCGTTGTTTGGGCTGGAAGAGTATTCTCAACTCGCATTCAAACACAATTTTATATGTTCTGATTTTTTATATGTTCTGATTATTTAAAAAATGGGTTGGCATCGTTCTAATTGTTAGAAAGTAAGATTTTGAGATTTAAGTTTCTGCTGTTGGAAAATAACTTCTGACTTTACCGTTGCTTGGGCTGGAAAAGTATTCTCAACTCGCATTCAAACACAATTTTACAGTGTTCTGATTTTTTATATGTTCTGATTATAAAAAAAGTGGGTTGGCATCATTCTAATTGTTAGAAAGCAGGATTTTGAGATTTTTTATAATTCCTCATTTGCTTCTCATTTCCATAAAACAACCTGAGCTGGACGAGTATTCTTATTACTTATAGAATACAATTAGAATATTAATTACGAATTACTAATAAAATACTTGTCCACTCATTGATATCATAAATTTTACACCTGTACATAAGTTAGATGGTAAAGTTTTTTATTCACTAAATTTTTCCTACGTTCCTGATGTGTTCCGTAGGAATTAGTATTCTGAATCGCCAATAAATACTTGGCCTCGAATTGATATAATAAATTTTAGTGCTGCACGTAACTTAGATGGAAACCTGTTCAATTCATTTAGTTATTCCTTTTTTAGAATAAGATGAGAATCATTTAGTTATAGAATAAGATGAGAATAATGTGAGATCGGTGATTTTGGAATGTTTTCAAGCGAGAATTTTTTTGTTACATTTACAATGTTTTTGAGTTGCGTATTGCAGTTTTTCTCACGTTTCATTTGCATTTTTTTATATCTCAATTATTGTGTCAATATATTTTTTTTTATAGCATAATTAATAAATTTTTTTCTGATTTGTGAATTTTTTCCTCATCTGTTGTGTTGAAATAATTTCCCGGCAGGTTTATAATTTATAAGTATTTTTATAATTTTTTTATAATTTTTTTAATAGTTTTTTTGTGGGATAATTTTTTTTATGGTGGTTTTAAGTATTTTTAAAATTTTATTATAATTTTTTTAATAGTTTTATTTTGTGGAATTTTTTTAATAGTTTTTTTGTGGGATAATTTTTTTTATGGTGGTATTAAGTATTTTTAAAATTTTATTATAATTTTTTTAATAGTTTTATTTTGTGGAATAATAATTTTTTTAATAGTTTTTTTGTGGGATAATTTTTTTTATGGTGGTACAAACTTTCGGAAACGACATCACTCGATTGTAAGTTTTGATCTCGAATCGCACGTCGGAAACCGATTCTGTTCGAATTGTCAGTGAATCTTGATAATTTGTAACGATTCTCACAAAAGTTTATTTGTGATCACCAATTTTCATATTTGTGAACGTTCAGAATCGACATCGTTCGAATGTCAGTTCCAGTCTCGAATCGCATTTCGGATTGCGATTCTGATAGAAATGTCGGAAAAAATTGTTAATTTGTAACGATTAACACAAAAGATTATCGCTGATTACCTATTTTCGTGTTTATGAAAGATTGGAAACGTTCACCGATAAACGTCACATATCATTAATTTTACAGACATTTAGTATCGCAATCCGAAGGGCCATTTGAGAACTGAACTGACAATCGAGCGATGAAAACGTTTCCGAACGTTCATAAACATAAAGATTGGTGATCACCAATAAAATTTCTGTTCAATTCATGACAAATTAACAATATTCAATGACATTTCGATTCGAGATCATAAATTACAATCGAGTGATGTCGTTTCCGAACGTTCATAAACATGAAAATTGGTGATCACCGATACACTTTTGTGTGAATCGACTCAAATTAACAAGCATCACTGACATTTCGTTCTGAATCGCTTTCCGATGTGCAAATCGAGTTCATACATTACAATCGAGTGATGTCGTTTCCGAACGTTCATAAACATGAAAATTGGTGATCACCGATATACTTTTGTGTGAATCGACACAAATTAACCAGATTCACAGACATTTCTTTCTGAATCGCTTTCCGATGTGCGAATCGCGATCACACCTTACAATCGAGTGATGTCGTTTCCGAACCATCATAAACGTGAAAATTGGTGATCACCGATAAACTTTTGTGTAAATCGATAAAAATTAACAAGATTTACTGACATTTGGAACTGAACAGCTTTCTGTCGTGCGATTCGAGATCATGCCTTACAATCGAGTGATGCCGTTACCGAACGTTCATATACATGAAAATTGGTGTTCACCGATACGCTTTTGTATGAATCGATAGAAATTAACAAGATTCACTGACATTTCGTTCTGAATCGCTTTCTGATGTGCAAATCGAGATCATACCTTACAATCGAGTGATGTCGTTTCGGAACGTTCATGAACGTGAAAATTGGTGATCACCGATACACTTTTGTGAGAATCGCAACAAATCAAGAAGATTCACTGACATTTCGAACAGAGCAGCTTTCCGACGTGCGATCCGAGATCATAACTTACAATCGAGTGATGTCGTTTCCGAACGTTCATAAACATGAAAATTGGTGATCACCGATACACTTTTGTGGGAATCGCTAAAAATTAACAAGATTCACTGACATTTCGAACTGAACAGCTTTCCGACGTGCGATTCGAGATCATACCTTACAATCGAGTGATGTCGTTTCCTACCGGTCATAAACATGAAAATTGGTGATCACCGATACACTTTTGTGTGAATCGACACAAATTAACAAGATTCGCTGACATTTCGTTCTGAATCGCTTTCCGATGTGCGAATCGAGATCATACATTACAATCGAGTGATGTCGTTTCCGAACGTTCATAAACGTGAAAATTGCAGATCACCGATATACTTTTGTGTGAATCGACACAAATTAACCAGATTCACAGACATTTCGTTCTGAATCGCTTTCCGATGTGCGAATCGCGATCACACCTTACAATCGAGTGATGTCGTTTCCGAACCATCATAAACATGAAAATTGGTGATCACCGATACACTTTTTTGTGAATCGACACAAATTAACAAGATTCACTGACATTCCGTTCTGAATCGCTTTCCGATGTGCAAATCGAGATCAAATATTACAATCGAGTGATGTCGATTCCGAACCATCATAAACGTGAAAATTGGTGATCACAGATACACTTTTGTGTGAATCGATAAAAATTAACAAGATTCACTGACATTTCGAACTGAACAGCTTTCCGACGTGCGATTCGAGATCATACCTTACAATCGAGTGATGTCGTTTCCTAACGTTCATAAACATGAAAATTGGTGATCACCGATACACTTTTGTGTGAATCGACACAAATTAACAAGATTCACTGACATTTCGTTCTGAATCGCTTTCCGATGTGCAAATCGAGATCAAACATTACAATCGAGTGATGTCGTTTCCGAACGTTCATAAACGTGAAAATTGGTGATCACCGATACACTTTTTAGAGAATCGCAACAAATCAAGAAGATTCACTGACATTTCGAACAGAACAGCTTTCCGACGTGCGATCCGAGATCATAACTTACAATCGAGTTATGTCATTTCCGAACGTTCATAAACGTGAAAATTGGTGATCACCGATACACTTTTGTGTGAATCGATACAATTTAACACATTCACTGACATTTCAAACAGAACAGCTTTTCGACGTGCGATCCGAGATCATAACTTACAATCGAGTGATGTCATTTCCGAACGTTCATAAACGTGAAAATTGGTATTCACCGATACACTTTTGTGTGAATCGCTAAAAATTAACAAGATTCACTGACATTTCGAACTGAACAGCTTTCCGACGTGCGATTCGAGATCATACCTTACAATCGAGTGATGACGTTTCGTACCGTTCATAAACATGAAAATTGGTGATCACCGATACACTTTTGTGTGAATCGACACAAATTAACAAGATTCGCTGACATTTCGTTCTGAATCGCTTTCCGATGTGCGAATCGCGATCACACCTTACAATCGAGTGATGTCGTTTCCGAACGTTCATAAACATGACCATTGGTGATCACCGATACACTTTTGTGTGAATCGATAAAAATTAACAAGATTCACTGACATTTCGAACTGAACAGCTTTCCGACGTGCGATTCGAGATCATACCTTACAATCGAGTGATGTCGTTTTCGAACGATCATAAGCATGAAAATTGGTGATCACCGATACACTTTTGTGTGAATCGACACAAATTAACAAGATTCACTGACATTTCGTTCTGAATCGCTTTCCGATGTGCAAATCGAGTTCATACATTACAATCGAGTGATGTCGTTTCCTAACGTTCATAAACATGAAAATTGGTGATCACCGATACACTTTTGTGTGAATCGACACAAGTTGACAAGATTCACTGACATTTCGTTCTGAATCGCTTTCCGATGTGCGAATCGAGATCATACATTACAATCGAGTGATGTCGTTTCCGAACGTTCATAAACGTGAAAATTGCAGATCACCGATATACTTTTGTGTGAATCGACACAAATTAACCAGATTCACAGACATTTCGTTCTGAATCGCTTTCCGATGTGCGAATCGCGATCACCACTTACAATCGAGTGATGTCGTTTCCGAACCATCATAAACATGAAAATTGGTGATCACCGATACACTTTTTTGTGAATCGACACAAATTAACAAGATTCACTGACATTCCGTTCTGAATCGTTTTCCGATGTGCAAATCGAGATCAAATATTACAATCGAGTGATGTCGATTCCGAACCATCATAAACGTGAAAATTGGTGATCACAGATACACTTTTGTGTGAATCGATAAAAATTAACAAGATTCACTGACATTTCGAACTGAACAGCTTTCCGACGTGCGATTCGAGATCATACCTTACAATCGAGTGATGTCGTTTCCTAACGTTCATAAACATGAAAATTGGTGATCACCGATACACTTTTGTGTGAATCAACACAAATTGACAAGATTCACTGACATTTCGTTCTGAATCGCTTTCCGATGTGCAAATCGAGATCATACCTTACAATCGAGTAATGTCGTTTCCGAACGTTCATAAACGTGAAAATTGGTGATCACCGATACACTTTTGTGAGAATCGCAACAAATCAAGAAGATTCACTGACATTTCGAACAGAACAGCTTTCCGACGTGCGATCCGAGATCATAACTTACAATCGAGTTATGTCATTTCCGAACGTTCATAAACGTGAAAATTAGTGATTACCGATACACTTTTGTGTGAATCGATACAATTTAACACATTCACTGACATTTCTAACAGAACAGCTTTTCGACGTGCGATCCGAGATCATAACTTACAATCGAGTGATGTCGTTTCCGAACGTTCATAAACATGAAAATTGGTGATCACCGATACACTTTTGTGTGAATCGATACAAATTAACAAGATTCACTGACATTTCGTTCTGAATCGCTTTCCGATGTGCAAATCGAGATCAAACATTACAATCGAGTGATGTCGTTTCCGAACGTTCATAAACGTGAAAATTGGAGATCACCGATATACTTTTGTGTGAATCGAAACAAATTAACCAGATTCACAGACATTTCGTTCTGAATCGCTTTCCGATGTGCGAATCGCGATCACACCTTACAATCGAGTGATGTCGTTTCCGAACGTTCATAAACATGACCATTGGTGATCACCGATACACTTTTGTGTGAATCGATAAAAATTAAACAGATTC
Organism: Venturia canescens; assembly: GCF_019457755.1. Taxonomy (NCBI): domain Eukaryota; kingdom Metazoa; phylum Arthropoda; class Insecta; order Hymenoptera; family Ichneumonidae; genus Venturia; species Venturia canescens. Next base: position 40,387 of record NW_025108618.1, on the reverse strand, counting down.
ACTGACATTTCGAACTGAACAGCTTTCCGACGTGCGATTCGAGATCATACCTTACAATCGAGTGATGCCGTTTCCGAACGTTCATAAACATGAAAATTGGTGATCACCGATACACTTTTGTGTGAATCGACACAAATTAACAAGATTCACTGACATTTCGTTCTGAATCGCTTTCCGATGTGCAAATCGAGTTCATACATTACAATCGAGTGATGTCGTTTCCTAACGTTCATAAACCTGAAAATTGGTGATCACCGATACACTTTTGTGTGAATCGACACAAATTGACAAGATTCACTGACATTTCGTTCTGAAACGCTTTCCGATGTGCGAATCGAGATCATACATTACGATCGAGTGATGTCGTTTCCGAACGTTCATAAACGTGAAAATTGCAGATCACCGATATACTTTTGTGTGAATCGACACAAATTAACCAGATTCACAGACATTTCGTTCTGAATCGCTTTCCGATGTGCGAATCGCGATCACCACTTACAATCGAGTGATGTCGTTTCCGAACCATCATAAACATGAAAATTGGTGATCACCGATACACTTTTTTGTGAATCGACACAAATTAACAAGATTCACTGACATTCCGTTCTGAATCGCTTTCCGATGTGCAAATCGAGATCAAATATTACAATCGAGTGATGTCGATTCCGAACCATCATAAACGTGAAAATTGGTGATCACAGATACACTTTTGTGTGAATCGATAAAAATTAACAAGATTCACTGACATTTCGAACTGAACAGCTTTCCGACGTGCGATTCGAGATCATACCTTACAATCGAGTGATGTCGTTTCCTAACGTTCATAAACATGAAAATTGGTGATCACCGATACACTTTTGTGTGAATCGACACAAATTAACAAGATTCGCTGACATTTCGTTCTGAATCGCTTTCCGATGTGCGAATCGCGATCACACCTTACAATCGAGTGATGTCGTTTCCGAACGTTCATAAACATGAAAATTGGTGATCACTGATACACTTTTGTGTGAATCGATACAATTTAACAACATTCACTGACATTTCGACCAGCATCGTTTTCCGACGTGCGATTCGATATCGTATGAATCGATAGAAATTAACAAGATTCACTGACATTTCGTTCTGAATCGCTTTCTGATGTGCAAATCGAGATCATACCTTACAATCGAGTGATGTCGTTTCCGAACGTTCATAAACGTGAAAATTGGTGATCACCGATACACTTTTGTGAGAATCGCAACAAATCAAGAAGATTCACTGACATTTCGAACAGAACAGCTTTCCGACGTGCGATCCGAGATCATAACTTACAATCGAGTTATGTCATTTCCGAACGTTCATAAACGTGAAAATTAGTGATTACCGATACACTTTTGTGTGAATCGATACAATTTAACACATTCACTGACATTTCGAACAGAACAGCTTTTCGACGTGCGATCCGAGATCATAACTTACAATCGAGTGATGTCGTTTCCGAACGTTCATAAACATGAAAATTGGTGATCACCGATACACTTTTGTGTGAATCGACACAAATTAACTCGATTCACTGACATTTCGTTCTGAATCGCTTTCCGATGTGCAAATCGAGATCAAACATTACAATCGAGTGATGTTGTTTCCGAACGTTCATAAACGTGAAAATTGGTGATCACCGATACACTTTTTAGAGAATCGCAACAAATCAAGAAGATTCACTGACATTTCGAACAGAACAGCTTTCCGACGTGCGATCCGAGATCATAACTTACAATCGAGTTATGTCATTTCCGAACGTTCACAAACGTGAAAATTGGTGATCACCGATACACTTTTGTGTGAATCGATACAATTTAACACATTCACTGACATTTCGAACAGAACAGCTTTTCGACGTGCGATCCGAGATCATAACTTACAATCGAGTGATGTCATTTCCGAACGTTCACAAACGTGAAAATTGGTGATCACCGATACACTTTTGTGTGAATCGCTAAAAATTAACAAGATTCACTGACATTTCGAACTGAACAGCTTTCCGACGTGCGATTCGAGATCATACGTTACAATCGAGTGATGTCGTTTCCTACCGTTCATAAACATGAAAATTGGTGATCACCGATACACTTTTGTGTGAATCGACACAAATTAACAAGATTCGCTGACATTTCGTTCTGAATCGCTTTCCGATGTGCAAATCGAGATCAAACATTACAATCGAGTGATGTCGTTTCCGAACGTTCATAAACGTGAAAATTGGAGATCACCGATATACTTTTGTGTGAATCGAAACAAATTAACCAGATTCACAGACATTTCGTTCTGAATCGCTTTCCGATGTGCGAATCGCGATCACACCTTACAATCGAGTGATGTCGTTTCCGAACGTTCATAAACGTGAAAATTGGAGATCACCGATATACTTTTGTGTGAATCGAAACAAATTAACCAGATTCACAGACATTTCGTTCTGAATCGCTTTCCGATGTGCGAATCGCGATCACACCTTACAATCGAGTGATGTCGTTTCCGAACGTTCATAAACATGACCATTGGTGATCACCGATACACTTTTGTGTGAATCGATAAAAATTAAACAGATTCACTGACATTTCGAACTGAACAGCTTTCCGACGTGCGATTCGAGATCATACCTTACAATCGAGTGATGCCGTTTCCGAACGTTCATAAACATGAAAATTGGTGATCACCGATACACTTTTGTGTGAATCGACACAAATTAACAAGATTCACTGACATTTCGTTCTGAATCGCTTTCCGATGTGCAAATCGAGTTCATACATTACAATCGAGTGATGTCGTTTCCTAACGTTCATAAACCTGAAAATTGGTGATCACCGATACACTTTTGTGTGAATCGACACAAATTGACAAGATTCACTGACATTTCGTTCTGAAACGCTTTCCGATGTGCGAATCGAGATCATACCTTACGATCGAGTGATGTCGTTTCCGAACGTTCATGAACGTGAAAATTGGTGATCACCGATACACTTTTGTGAGAATCGCAACAAATCAAGAAGATTCACTGACATTTCGAACAGAGCAGCTTTCCGACGTGCGATCCGAGATCATAACTTACAATCGAGTGATGTCGTTTCCGAACGTTCATAAACATGAAAATTGGTGATCACCGATACACTTTTGTGGGAATCGCTAAAAATTAACAAGATTCACTGACATTTCGAACTGAACAGCTTTCCGACGTGCGATTCGAGATCATACCTTACAATCGAGTGATGTCGTTTCCTACCGGTCATAAACATGAAAATTGGTGATTACCGATACACTTTTGTGTGAATCGATACAATTTAACACATTCACTGACATTTCTAACAGAACAGCTTTTCGACGTGCGATCCGAGATCATAACTTACAATCGAGTGATGTCGTTTCCGAACCATCATAAACATGAAAATTGGTGATCACCGATACACTTTTGTGTGAATCGACACAAATTAACAAGATTCACTGACATTTCGTTCTGAATCGCTTTCCGATGTGCAAATCGAGATCAAATATTACAATCGAGTGATGTCGTTTCCGAACCATCATAAACGTGAAAATTGGTGATCACAGATACACTTTTGTGTGAATCGATAAAAATTAACAAGATTCACTGACATTTCGAACTGAACAGCTTTCCGACGTGCGATTCGAGATCATACCTTACAATCGAGTGATGTCGTTTCCTAACGTTCATAAACATGAAAATTGGTGATCACCGATACACTTTTGTGTGAATCGACACAAATTAACAAGATTCGCTGACATTTCGTTCTGAATCGCTTTCCGATGTGCGAATCGAGATCATACATTACAATCGAGTGATGTCGTTTCCGAACGTTCATAAACGTGAAAATTGCAGATCACCGATATACTTTTGTGTGAATCGACACAAATTAACCAGATTCACAGACATTTCGTTCTGAATCGCTTTCCGATGTGCGAATCGCGATCACACCTTACAATCGAGTGATGTCGTTTCCGAACCATCATAAACATGAAAATTGGTGATCACCGATACACTTTTTTGTGAATCGACACAAATTAACAAGATTCACTGACATTCCGTTCTGAATCGCTTTCCGATGTGCAAATCGAGATCAAATATTACAATCGAGTGATGTCGATTCCGAACCATCATAAACGTGAAAATTGGTGATCACAGATACACTTTTGTGTGAATCGATAAAAATTAACAAGATTCACTGACATTTCGAACTGAACAGCTTTCCGACGTGCGATTCGAGATCATACCTTACAATCGAGTGATGTCGTTTCCTAACGTTCATAAACATGAAAATTGGTGATCACCGATACACTTTTGTGTGAATCGACACAAATTAACAAGATTCACTGACATTTCGTTCTGAATCGCTTTCCGATGTGCAAATCGAGATCAAACATTACAATCGAGTGATGTCGTTTCCGAACGTTCATAAACGTGAAAATTGGTGATCACCGATACACTTTTTAGAGAATCGCAACAAATCAAGAAGATTCACTGACATTTCGAACAGAACAGCTTTCCGACGTGCGATCCGAGATCATAACTTACAATCGAGTTATGTCATTTCCGAACGTTCATAAACGTGAAAATTGGTGATCACCGATACACTTTTGTGTGAATCGATACAATTTAACACATTCACTGACATTTCAAACAGAACAGCTTTTCGACGTGCGATCCGAGATCATAACTTACAATCGAGTGATGTCATTTCCGAACGTTCATAAACGTGAAAATTGGTATTCACCGATACACTTTTGTGTGAATCGCTAAAAATTAACAAGATTCACTGACATTTCGAACTGAACAGCTTTCCGACGTGCGATTCGAGATCATACCTTACAATCGAGTGATGACGTTTCGTACCGTTCATAAACATGAAAATTGGTGATCACCGATACACTTTTGTGTGAATCGACACAAATTAACAAGATTCGCTGACATTTCGTTCTGAATCGCTTTCCGATGTGCGAATCGCGATCACACCTTACAATCGAGTGATGTCGTTTCCGAACGTTCATAAACATGACCATTGGTGATCACCGATACACTTTTGTGTGAATCGATAAAAATTAACAAGATTCACTGACATTTCGAACTGAACAGCTTTCCGACGTGCGATTCGAGATCATACCTTACAATCGAGTGATGTCGTTTTCGAACGATCATAAGCATGAAAATTGGTGATCACCGATACACTTTTGTGTGAATCGACACAAATTAACAAGATTCACTGACATTTCGTTCTGAATCGCTTTCCGATGTGCAAATCGAGTTCATACATTACAATCGAGTGATGTCGTTTCCTAACGTTCATAAACATGAAAATTGGTGATCACCGATACACTTTTGTGTGAATCGACACAAGTTGACAAGATTCACTGACATTTCGTTCTGAATCGCTTTCCGATGTGCGAATCGAGATCATACATTACAATCGAGTGATGTCGTTTCCGAACGTTCATAAACGTGAAAATTGCAGATCACCGATATACTTTTGTGTGAATCGACACAAATTAACCAGATTCACAGACATTTCGTTCTGAATCGCTTTCCGATGTGCGAATCGCGATCACCACTTACAATCGAGTGATGTCGTTTCCGAACCATCATAAACATGAAAATTGGTGATCACCGATACACTTTTTTGTGAATCGACACAAATTAACAAGATTCACTGACATTCCGTTCTGAATCGTTTTCCGATGTGCAAATCGAGATCAAATATTACAATCGAGTGATGTCGATTCCGAACCATCATAAACGTGAAAATTGGTGATCACAGATACACTTTTGTGTGAATCGATAAAAATTAACAAGATTCACTGACATTTCGAACTGAACAGCTTTCCGACGTGCGATTCGAGATCATACCTTACAATCGAGTGATGTCGTTTCCTAACGTTCATAAACATGAAAATTGGTGATCACCGATACACTTTTGTGTGAATCAACACAAATTGACAAGATTCACTGACATTTCGTTCTGAATCGCTTTCCGATGTGCAAATCGAGATCATACCTTACAATCGAGTAATGTCGTTTCCGAACGTTCATAAACGTGAAAATTGGTGATCACCGATACACTTTTGTGAGAATCGCAACAAATCAAGAAGATTCACTGACATTTCGAACAGAACAGCTTTCCGACGTGCGATCCGAGATCATAACTTACAATCGAGTTATGTCATTTCCGAACGTTCATAAACGTGAAAATTAGTGATTACCGATACACTTTTGTGTGAATCGATACAATTTAACACATTCACTGACATTTCTAACAGAACAGCTTTTCGACGTGCGATCCGAGATCATAACTTACAATCGAGTGATGTCGTTTCCGAACGTTCATAAACATGAAAATTGGTGATCACCGATACACTTTTGTGTGAATCGATACAAATTAACAAGATTCACTGACATTTCGTTCTGAATCGCTTTCCGATGTGCAAATCGAGATCAAACATTACAATCGAGTGATGTCGTTTCCGAACGTTCATAAACGTGAAAATTGGAGATCACCGATATACTTTTGTGTGAATCGAAACAAATTAACCAGATTCACAGACATTTCGTTCTGAATCGCTTTCCGATGTGCGAATCGCGATCACACCTTACAATCGAGTGATGTCGTTTCCGAACGTTCATAAACATGACCATTGGTGATCACCGATACACTTTTGTGTGAATCGATAAAAATTAAACAGATTCACTGACATTTCGAACTGAACAGCTTTCCGACGTGCGATTCGAGATCATACCTTACAATCGAGTGATGCCGTTTCCGAACGTTCATAAACATGAAAATTGGTGATCACCGATACACTTTTGTGTGAATCGACACAAATTAACAAGATTCACTGACATTTCGTTCTGAATCGCTTTCCGATGTGCAAATCGAGTTCATACATTACAATCGAGTGATGTCGTTTCCTAACGTTCATAAACCTGAAAATTGGTGATCACCGATACACTTTTGTGTGAATCGACACAAATTGACAAGATTCACTGACATTTCGTTCTGAAACGCTTTCCGATGTGCGAATCGAGATCATACATTACGATCGAGTGATGTCGTTTCCGAACGTTCATAAACGTGAAAATTGCAGATCACCGATATACTTTTGTGTGAATCGACACAAATTAACCAGATTCACAGACATTTCGTTCTGAATCGCTTTCCGATGTGCGAATCGCGATCACCACTTACAATCGAGTGATGTCATTTCCGAACGTTCATAAACGTGAAAATTGGTATTCACCGATACACTTTTGTGTGAATCGCTAAAAATTAACAAGATTCACTGACATTTCGAACTGAACAGCTTTCCGACGTGCGATTCGAGATCATACCTTACAATCGAGTGATGACGTTTCGTACCGTTCATAAACATGAAAATTGGTGATCACCGATACACTTTTGTGTGAATCGACACAAATTAACAAGATTCGCTGACATTTCGTTCTGAATCGCTTTCCGATGTGCGAATCGCGATCACACCTTACAATCGAGTGATGTCGTTTCCGAACGTTCATAAACATGACCATTGGTGATCACCGATACACTTTTGTGTGAATCGATAAAAATTAACAAGATTCACTGACATTTCGAACTGAACAGCTTTCCGACGTGCGATTCGAGATCATACCTTACAATCGAGTGATGTCGTTTTCGAACGATCATAAGCATGAAAATTGGTGATCACCGATACACTTTTGTGTGAATCGACACAAATTAACAAGATTCACTGACATTTCGTTCTGAATCGCTTTCCGATGTGCAAATCGAGTTCATACATTACAATCGAGTGATGTCGTTTCCTAACGTTCATAAACATGAAAATTGGTGATCACCGATACACTTTTGTGTGAATCGACACAAGTTGACAAGATTCACTGACATTTCGTTCTGAATCGCTTTCCGATGTGCGAATCGAGATCATACATTACAATCGAGTGATGTCGTTTCCGAACGTTCATAAACGTGAAAATTGCAGATCACCGATATACTTTTGTGTGAATCGACACAAATTAACCAGATTCACAGACATTTCGTTCTGAATCGCTTTCCGATGTGCGAATCGCGATCACCACTTACAATCGAGTGATGTCGTTTCCGAACCATCATAAACATGAAAATTGGTGATCACCGATACACTTTTTTGTGAATCGACACAAATTAACAAGATTCACTGACATTCCGTTCTGAATCGTTTTCCGATGTGCAAATCGAGATCAAATATTACAATCGAGTGATGTCGATTCCGAACCATCATAAACGTGAAAATTGGTGATCACAGATACACTTTTGTGTGAATCGATAAAAATTAACAAGATTCACTGACATTTCGAACTGAACAGCTTTCCGACGTGCGATTCGAGATCATACCTTACAATCGAGTGATGTCGTTTCCTAACGTTCATAAACATGAAAATTGGTGATCACCGATACACTTTTGTGTGAATCAACACAAATTGACAAGATTCACTGACATTTCGTTCTGAATCGCTTTCCGATGTGCAAATCGAGATCATACCTTACAATCGAGTAATGTCGTTTCCGAACGTTCATAAACGTGAAAATTGGTGATCACCGATACACTTTTGTGAGAATCGCAACAAATCAAGAAGATTCACTGACATTTCGAACAGAACAGCTTTCCGACGTGCGATCCGAGATCATAACTTACAATCGAGTTATGTCATTTCCGAACGTTCATAAACGTGAAAATTAGTGATTACCGATACACTTTTGTGTGAATCGATACAATTTAACACATTCACTGACATTTCTAACAGAACAGCTTTTCGACGTGCGATCCGAGATCATAACTTACAATCGAGTGATGTCGTTTCCGAACGTTCATAAACATGAAAATTGGTGATCACCGATACACTTTTGTGTGAATCGATACAAATTAACAAGATTCACTGACATTTCGTTCTGAATCGCTTTCCGATGTGCAAATCGAGATCAAACATTACAATCGAGTGATGTCGTTTCCGAACGTTCATAAACGTGAAAATTGGAGATCACCGATATACTTTTGTGTGAATCGAAACAAATTAACCAGATTCACAGACATTTCGTTCTGAATCGCTTTCCGATGTGCGAATCGCGATCACACCTTACAATCGAGTGATGTCGTTTCCGAACGTTCATAAACATGACCATTGGTGATCACCGATACACTTTTGTGTGAATCGATAAAAATTAAACAGATTCACTGACATTTCGAACTGAACAGCTTTCCGACGTGCGATTCGAGATCATACCTTACAATCGAGTGATGCCGTTTCCGAACGTTCATAAACATGAAAATTGGTGATCACCGATACACTTTTGTGTGAATCGACACAAATTAACAAGATTCACTGACATTTCGTTCTGAATCGCTTTCCGATGTGCAAATCGAGTTCATACATTACAATCGAGTGATGTCGTTTCCTAACGTTCATAAACCTGAAAATTGGTGATCACCGATACACTTTTGTGTGAATCGACACAAATTGACAAGATTCACTGACATTTCGTTCTGAAACGCTTTCCGATGTGCGAATCGAGATCATACATTACGATCGAGTGATGTCGTTTCCGAACGTTCATAAACGTGAAAATTGCAGATCACCGATATACTTTTGTGTGAATCGACACAAATTAACCAGATTCACAGACATTTCGTTCTGAATCGCTTTCCGATGTGCGAATCGCGATCACCACTTACAATCGAGTGATGTCGTTTCCGAACCATCATAAACATGAAAATTGGTGATCACCGATACACTTTTTTGTGAATCGACACAAATTAACAAGATTCACTGACATTCCGTTCTGAATCGCTTTCCGATGTGCAAATCGAGATCAAATATTACAATCGAGTGATGTCGATTCCGAACCATCATAAACGTGAAAATTGGTGATCACAGATACACTTTTGTGTGAATCGATAAAAATTAACAAGATTCACTGACATTTCGAACTGAACAGCTTTCCGACGTGCGATTCGAGATCATACCTTACAATCGAGTGATGTCGTTTCCTAACGTTCATAAACATGAAAATTGGTGATCACCGATACACTTTTGTGTGAATCGACACAAATTAACAAGATTCGCTGACATTTCGTTCTGAATCGCTTTCCGATGTGCGAATCGCGATCACACCTTACAATCGAGTGATGTCGTTTCCGAACGTTCATAAACATGAAAATTGGTGATCACTGATACACTTTTGTGTGAATCGATACAATTTAACAACATTCACTGACATTTCGACCAGCATCGTTTTCCGACGTGCGATTCGATATCGTATGAATCGATAGAAATTAACAAGATTCACTGACATTTCGTTCTGAATCGCTTTCTGATGTGCAAATCGAGATCATACCTTACAATCGAGTGATGTCGTTTCCGAACGTTCATAAACGTGAAAATTGGTGATCACCGATACACTTTTGTGAGAATCGCAACAAATCAAGAAGATTCACTGACATTTCGAACAGAACAGCTTTCCGACGTGCGATCCGAGATCATAACTTACAATCGAGTTATGTCATTTCCGAACGTTCATAAACGTGAAAATTAGTGATTACCGATACACTTTTGTGTGAATCGATACAATTTAACACATTCACTGACATTTCGAACAGAACAGCTTTTCGACGTGCGATCCGAGATCATAACTTACAATCGAGTGATGTCGTTTCCGAACGTTCATAAACATGAAAATTGGTGATCACCGATACACTTTTGTGTGAATCGACACAAATTAACTCGATTCACTGACATTTCGTTCTGAATCGCTTTCCGATGTGCAAATCGAGATCAAACATTACAATCGAGTGATGTTGTTTCCGAACGTTCATAAACGTGAAAATTGGTGATCACCGATACACTTTTTAGAGAATCGCAACAAATCAAGAAGATTCACTGACATTTCGAACAGAACAGCTTTCCGACGTGCGATCCGAGATCATAACTTACAATCGAGTTATGTCATTTCCGAACGTTCACAAACGTGAAAATTGGTGATCACCGATACACTTTTGTGTGAATCGATACAATTTAACACATTCACTGACATTTCGAACAGAACAGCTTTTCGACGTGCGATCCGAGATCATAACTTACAATCGAGTGATGTCATTTCCGAACGTTCACAAACGTGAAAATTGGTGATCACCGATACACTTTTGTGTGAATCGCTAAAAATTAACAAGATTCACTGACATTTCGAACTGAACAGCTTTCCGACGTGCGATTCGAGATCATACGTTACAATCGAGTGATGTCGTTTCCTACCGTTCATAAACATGAAAATTGGTGATCACCGATACACTTTTGTGTGAATCGACACAAATTAACAAGATTCGCTGACATTTCGTTCTGAATCGCTTTCCGATGTGCAAATCGAGATCAAACATTACAATCGAGTGATGTCGTTTCCGAACGTTCATAAACGTGAAAATTGGAGATCACCGATATACTTTTGTGTGAATCGAAACAAATTAACCAGATTCACAGACATTTCGTTCTGAATCGCTTTCCGATGTGCGAATCGCGATCACACCTTACAATCGAGTGATGTCGTTTCCGAACGTTCATAAACATGACCATTGGTGATCACCGATACACTTTTGTGTGAATCGATAAAAATTAACAAGATTCACTGACATTTCGAACTGAACAGCTTTCCGACGTGCGATTCGAGATCATACCTTACAATCGAGTGATGTCGTTTTCGAACGTTCATAAGCATGAAAATTGGTGATCACCGATACACTTTTGTGTGAATCGATACAATTTAACACATTCACTGATATTTCGAACAGAACAGCTTTTCGACGTGCGATCCGAGATCATAACTTACAATCGAGTGATGTCGTTTCCTACCGTTCATAAACATGAAAATTGGTGATCACCGATACACTTTTGTGTGAATCGACACAAATTAACAAGATTCGCTGACATTTCGTTCTGAATCGCTTTCCGATGTGCAAATCGAGATCAAACATTACAATCGAGTGATGTCGTTTCCGAACGTTCATAAACGTGAAAATTGGTGATCACCGATACACTTTTGTGTGAATCGACACAAATTAAACAGATTCACTGACATTTCGAACTGAACAGCTTTCCGACGTGCGATTCGAGATCATACCTTACAATCGAGTGATGTCGTTTCCGAACGTTCATAAACATGAAAATTGGTGATCACTGATACACTTTTGTGTGAATCGATACAATTTAACAACATTCACTGACATTTCGACCAGCATCGTTTTCCGACGTGCGATTCGAGATCATTACACGTCGGAAAGCGATTCAGAACGAAATGTCAGTGAATGTTGTTAAATTGTATCGATTCACACAAAAGTGTATCAGTGATCACCAATTTTCATGTTTATGAACGTTCGGAAACGACATCACTCGATTGTGTATGTTATGATCTCAAATCTCACGTCGGAAAGCTGTTCTGTTCGAATCTGTTAAATTGTATCGATTCACACAAAATTGTATCGGTGATCACCAATTTTCACGTTTATGAACGTTCGGAAATGACATAACTCGATTGTAACTTATGATCTCGGATCGCACGTCGGAAAGCTGTTCTGTTCGAAATGTGAGTGAATCTTCTCGATTTGTTGCGATTCTCACAAAAGTGTATCGGTGATCACCAAGTTTCACGTTTATGAACGTTCGGAAATGACATCACTCGGTTGTAATGTATGATCTCGATTCGCACATCGGAAAGCGATTCAGAACGAAAAGTCAGTGAGTCTTGTTAATTTGTGTCGATTCACAAAAAAGTGTATCGGTGATCACCAATTTTCATGTTTATGATGGTTCGGAAACGACATCACTCGATTGTAAGGTGTGATCGCGATTCGCATATCGGAAAGCGATTCAGAACGAAATGTCTGTGAATCTGGTTAATTTGTGGCGATTCACACAAAAGTATATCGGTGATCTGCAATTTTCACGTTTATGAACGTTCGGAAACGACATCACTCGATTGTAATGTATGATCTCGATTCGCACATCGGAAAGCGATTCAGAACGAAATGTCAGTGAATCTTGTCAATTTGTGTCGATTCACACAAAAGTGTATCGGTGATCACCAATTTTCATGTTTATGAACGTTAGGAAACGACATCACTCGATTGTAAGGTATGATCTCGAATCGCACGTCGGAAAGCTGTTCAGTTCGAAATGTCAGTGAATCTTGTTAATTTTTATCGATTCACACAAAAGTGTATCGGTGATCACCAATTTTCACGTTTATGATGGTTCGGAAACGACATCACTCGATTGTAATGTTTGATCTCGATTTGCACATCGGAAAGCGATTCAGAACGAAATGTCAGTGAATCTTGTTAATTTGTGTCGATTCACACAAAAGTGTATCGGTGATCACCAATTTTCATGTTTATGAACGTTCGGAAACGGCATCACTCGATTGTAATTTAAGATCTCGAATCGAAATGTCATTGAATATTGTTAATTTGTCATGAATTGAACAAAAATTTTATTGGTGATTACCAATCTTCATGTTTATGAACGTTCGGAAACGTTTTCATCGCTCGATTGTCAGTTCAGATCTCAAATGGCCCTTCGGATTACGATACTAAATGTCTGTAAAATTAGTGATATGTGACGTTTATCGGTGAACGTTTCCAATCTTTCATAAACACGAAAATAGGTAATCAGCGATAATCTTTTGTGTTAATCGTTACAAATTAACAATTTTTTCCGACATTTCTATCAGAATCGCAATCCGAAATGCGATTCGAGACCGGAACTGACATTTGAACGATGTCGTTTCTGAACGTTCACAAATATGAAAATTGGTGATCACAAATAAACTTTTGTGAGAATCGTTACAAATTATCAAGATTCACTGACAATTCGAACAGAATCGGTTTCCGATGTGCGAATCGCGATCACACCTTACAATCGAGTGATGTCGTTTCCGAACCATCAAAAACGTGAAAATTTGATGATCACCGATACACTTTTGTGTGAATCGATAAAAATTAACGAGATTCACTGACATTTCGAACTGAACAGCTTTCCGACGTGCGATTCGAGATCATAACTTACAATCGAGTGATGTCGTTTCCGAACGTTCATAAACGTGAAAATTGGAGATCACCGATACAATTTTGTGTGAATCGATACAATTTAACAGATTCGAACAGAACAGCTTTCCGACGTGCGATTTGAGATCATAACATACACAATCGAGTGATGTCGTTTCCGAACGTTCATAAACATGAAAATTGGTGATAACTGATACACTTTTGTGTGAATCGATACAATTTAACAACATTCACTGGCATTTCGTTCTGAATCGCTTTCCGACGTGTAATGATCTCGAATCGCACGTCGGAAAACGATGCTGGTCGAAATGTCAGTGAATGTTGTTAAATTGTATCGATTCACACAAAAGTGTATCAGTGATCACCAATTTTCATGTTTATGAACGTTCGGAAACGACATCACTCGATTGTAAGGAATGATCTCGAATCGCACGTCGGAAAGCTGTTCAGTTCGAAATGTCAGTGAATCTGTTTAATTTGTGTCGATTCACACAAAAGTGTATCGGTGATCACCAATTTTCATGCTTATGAACGTTCGAAAACGACATCACTCGATTGTAAGGTATGATCTCGAATCGCACGTCGGAAAGCTGTTCTGTTCGAAATGTCAGTGAATCTTGTTAATTTTTATCGATTCACACAAAAGTGTATCGGTGATCACCAATGGTCATGTTTATGAACGTTCGGAAACGACATCACTCGATTGTAAGGTGTGATCGCGATTCGCACATCGGAAAGCGATTCAGAACGAAATGTTTGTGAATCTGGTTAATTTGTTTCGATTCACACAAAAGTATATCGGTGATCTCCAATTTTCACGTTTATGAACGTTCGGAAACGACATCACTCGATTGTAATGTTTGATCTCGATTTGCACATCGGAAAGCGATTCAGAACGAAATGTCAGTGAATCTTGTTAATTTTTGTCGATTCACACAAAAGTGTATCGGTGATCACTAATTTTCATGTTTATGAAAGTTCGGAAACGACATCACTCGATTGTAAGGTATGATCTCGAATCGCAGGTGGGAAAGCTGATCTGTTCGAAATGTCAGTGAATGTTGTTAAATTTTAGCGATTCACACAAAAGTGTATCGGTGATCACCAATTTTCATGTTTATGAACGTTCGGAAACGACATCACTCGATTGTAAGGTATGATCTCGAATCGCACGTCGGAAAGCGATCCAGAACGAAATGTCAGTGAATCTGGTTAATTTGTGTCGATTCACACAAAAGTACATCGGTGATCTGCAATTTTCACGTTTATGAACGTTCGGAAACGACATCACTCGATTGTAATGTATGATTTCGATTCGCATATCGGAAAGCGATTCAGAACGAAATGTCAGTGAATCTTGTCAATTTGTGTCGATTCACACAAAAGTGTATCGGTGATCACCAATGTTCATGCTTATGAACGTTCGGAAACGACATCACTCGATTGAAAGGTGTGGTCGCGATTCGCACATCGGAAAGCGATCCAGAACGAAATGTCAGTGAATCTGGTTAATTTGTGTCGATTCACACAAAAGTATATCGGTGATCTGCAATTTTTACGTTTATGAACGTTCGGAAACGACATCACTCGATTGTAATGTATGATTTCGATTCGCACATCGGAAAGCGATTCAGAACGAAATGTCAGTGAATCTTGTCAATTTGTGTCGATTCACACAAAAGTGTATCGGTGATCACCAATTTTCATGTTTATGAACGTTAGGAAACGACATCACTCGATTGTAAGGTATGATCTCGAATCGCACGTCGGAAAGCTGTTCAGTTCGAAATGTCAGTGAATCTTGTTAATTTTTATCGATTCACACAAAAGTGTATCTGTGATCACCAATTTTCACGTTTATGATGGTTCGGAAACGACATCACTCGATTGTAATATTTGATCTCGATTTGCACATCGGAAAGCGATTCAGAACGAAATGTCAGTGAATCTTGTTAATTTGTGTCGATTCACACAAAAGTGTATCGGTGATCACCAATTTTCATGTTTATGATGGTTCGGCAACGACATCACTCGATTGTAAGGTGTGATCGCGATTCGCACATCGGAAAGCGATTCAGAACGAAATGTCTGTGAATCTGGTTAATTTGTGTCGATTCACACAAAAGTATATCGGTGATCACCAATTTTCAAGTTTATGAACGTTAGGAAACGACATCACTCGATTGTAAGTGATGATCTCGATTCGCACATCGGAAGGCGATTCAGAACGAAATGTCGGTGAATCTTGTTAATTTCTATCGATTCACACAAAAGTGAATCCGTGATCACCAATTTTCATGATTATGCACGTTCGGAAACGACATCACTCGATTGTAAGTTATGATCTCGGATCGCACGTCGAAAAGCTGTTGTGTTCGAATGTGTTAAATTGTATCGATTCACACAAAATTGTATCGGTGATCTCCAATTTTCACGTTTATGAACGTTCGGAAACGACATCACTCGATTGTAAGTTATGATCTCGAATCGCACGTCGGAAAGCTGTTCAGTTCGAAATGTCAGTGAATCTCGTTAATTTTTATCGATTCACACAAAAGTGTATCGGTGATCATCAAATTTTCACGTTTTTGATGGTTCGGAAACGACATCACTCGATTGTAAGGTGTGATCGCGATTCGCACATCGGAAACCGATTCTGTTCGAATTGTCAGTGAATCTTGATAATTTGTAACAATTCTCACAAAAGTTTATTTGTGATCACCAATTTTCATATTTGTGAACGTTCAGAAACGACATCGTTCAAATGTCAGTTCCGGTCTCGAATCGCATTTCGGATTGCGATTCTGATAGAAATGTCGGAAAAAATTGTTAATTTGTAACGATTAACCCAAAAGATTATCGCTGATTACCTATTTTCGTGTTTATGAAAGATTGGAAACGTTCACCGATAAACGTCACATATCACTAATTTTACAGACATTTAGTATCGTAATCCGAAGGGCCATTTGAAATCTGAACTGACAATCGAGCGATGAAAACGTTTCCGAACGTTCATAAACATGAAGATTGGTAATCACCAATAAAATTTTTGTTCAATTCATGACAAATTAACAATATTCAATGACATTTCGATTCGAGATCATAAATTACAATCGAGTGATGCCGTTTCCGAACGTTCATAAACATGAAAATTGGTGATCACCGATACACTTTTGTGTGAATCGCTAAAAATTAACAAGATTCACTGACATTTGAACTGAACAGCTTTCCGACGTGCGATTCGAGATCAAACATTACAATCGAGTGGTCGTTTCCGAACGTTCATAAACGTGAAAATTGGTGATCACCGATACACTTTTTAGAGAATCGCAACAAATCAAGAAGATTCACTGACATTTCGAACAGAACAGCTTTCCGACGTGCGATCCGAGATCATAACTTACAATCGAGTTATGTCATTTCCGAACGTTCATAAACGTGAAAATTGGTGATCACCGACACACTTTTGTGTGAATCGATACAATTTAACACATTCACTGACATTTCGAACAGAACAGCTTTTCGACGTGCGATCCGAGATCATAACTTACAATCGAGTGATGTCGTTTCCGAACGTGCATAATCATGAAAATTGGTGATCACGGATTCACTTTTGTGTGAATCGATAGAAATTAACAAGATTCACCGACATTTCGTTCTGAATCGCTTTCCGATGTGCGAATCGAGATCATCACTTACAATCGAGTGATGTCGTTTCCGAACCATCATAAACGTGAAAATTGGAGATCACCGATACACTTTTGTGTGAATCGATACAATTTAACAACATTCTCTAACATTTCGAAAAAATCAGCTTTCCGACGCGTGCGATCCGAGATCATAACTTACAATCGAGTGATGTCGTTTCCGAACGTTCATAAACGTGAAAATTGGAGATCACCGATATACATTTGTGTGAATCGACACAAATTAACCAGATTCACTGACATTTCGTTCTGAATCGCTTTCCGATGTGCGAATCGCGATCACTCCATACAATCGAGTGATGTCGTTTCCGAACCATCAAAAACGTGAAAATTGGTGATCACCGATACACTTTTGTGTAAATCGATAAAAATTAACAAGATTCACTGACTTTTCGTTCTGAATCGCTTTCCGATGTGCGAATCGAGATCATACATTACAATCGAGTGATGTCATTTCCGAACGTTCATAAACGTGAAACTTGGTGATCACCGATACACTTTTGTGAGAATCGCAACAAATCAAGAAGATTCACTCACATTTCGAACAGAACAGCTTTCCGACGTGCGATCCGAGATCATAAGTTACAATCGAGTTATGTCATTTCCGAACGTTCATAAACGTGAAAATTGGTGATCACCGATACAATTTTGTGTGAATCGATACAATTTAACAGATTCGAACAGAACAGCTTTCCGACGTGCGATTTGAGATCATAACATACACAATCGAGTGATGTCGTTTCCGAACGTGCATAATCATGAAAATTGGTGATCACGGATTCACTTTTGTGTGAATCGATAGAAATTAACAAGATTCACCGACATTTCGTTCTGAATCGCTTTCCGATGTGCGAATCGAGATCATCACTTACAATCGAGTGATGTCGTTTCCGAACCATCATAAACGTGAAAATTGGAGATCACCGATACACTTTTGTGTGAATCGATACAATTTAACAACATTCTCTAACATTTCGAAAAGAGCAGCTTTCCGACGCGTGCGATCCGAGATCATAACTTACAATCGAGTGATGTCGTTTCCGAACGTTCATAAACGTGAAAATTGGAGATCACCGATATACATTTGTGTGAATCGACACAAATTAACCAGATTCACTGACATTTCGTTCTGAATCGCTTTCCGATGTGCGAATCGCGATCACTCCATACAATCGAGTGATGTCGTTTCCGAACCATCAAAAACGTGAAAATTGGTGATCACCGATACACTTTTGTGTAAATCGATAAAAATTAACAAGATTCACTGACTTTTCGTTCTGAATCGCTTTCCGATGTGCGAATCGAGATCATACATTACAATCGAGTGATGTCATTTCCGAACGTTCATAAACGTGAAACTTGGTGATCACCGATACACTTTTGTGAGAATCGCAACAAATCAAGAAGATTCACTCACATTTCGAACAGAACAGCTTTCCGACGTGCGATCCGAGATCATAAGTTACAATCGAGTTATGTCATTTCCGAACGTTCATAAACGTGAAAATTGGTGATCACCGATACAATTTTGTGTGAATCGATACAATTTAACAGATTCGAACAGAACAGCTTTCCGACGTGCGATTTGAGATCACAACATACACAATCGAGTGATGTCGTTTCCGAACGTTCATAAACATGAAAATTGGTGATCACTGATACACTTTTGTGTGAATCGATACAATTTAACAACATTCACTGGCATTTCGTTCTGAATCGCTTTCCGACGTGTAATGATCTCGTAACGCACGTCGGAAAACGATGCTGGTCGAAATGTCAGTGAATGTTGTTAAATTGTATCGATTCACACAAAAGTGTATCAGTGATCACCAATTTTCATGTTTATGATCGTTCGGAAACGACATCACTCGATTGTAAGGTATGATCTCGAATCGCACGTCGGAAAGCTGTTCAGTTCGAAATGTCAGTGAATCTGTTTAATTTGTGTCGATTCACACAAAAGTGTATCGGTGATCTGCAATTTTCACGTTTATGAACGTTCGGAAACGACATCACTCGATTGTAATGTATGATTTCTATTCGCACATCGGAAAGCGATTCAGAACGAAATATCAGTGAATCTTGTCAATTTGTGTCGATTCACACAAAAGTGTATCGGTGATCACCAATGTTCATGCTTATGAACGTTCGGAAACGACATCACTCGATTGTAAGGTATGATCTCGAATCGCACGTCGGAAAGCTGTTCAGTTCGAAATGTCAGTGAATCTTGTTAATTTTTATCGATTCACACAAAAGTGTATCGGTGATCACCAATGTTCATGTTTATGAACGTTCGGAAACAACATCACTCGATTGAAAGGTGTGGTCGCGATTCGCACATCGGAAAGCGATCCAGAACGAAATGTCAGTGAATCTGG
Organism: Venturia canescens; assembly: GCF_019457755.1. NCBI lineage: Eukaryota > Metazoa > Arthropoda > Insecta > Hymenoptera > Ichneumonidae > Venturia > Venturia canescens. The sequence goes on along the minus strand of NW_025108618.1, from coordinate 20,178 downwards.
TTAATTTGTGTCGATTCACACAAAAGTATATCGGTGATCTGCAATTTTCACGTTTATGAACGTTCGGAAACGACATCACTCGATTGTAATGTATGATTTCGATTCGCACATCGGAAAGCGATTCAGAACGAAATGTCAGTGAATCTTGTCAATTTGTGTCGATTCACACAAAAGTGTATCGGTGATCACCAATTTTCATGTTTATGAACGTTAGGAAACGACATCACTCGATTGTAAGGTATGATCTCGAATCGCACGTCGGAAAGCTGTTCAGTTCGAAATGTCAGTGAATCTTGTTAATTTTTATCGATTCACACAAAAGTGTATCGGTGATCACCAATTTTCACGTTTATGATGGTTCGGAAACGACATCACTCGATTGTAATATTTGATCTCGATTTGCACATCGGAAAGCGATTCAGAACGAAATGTCAGTGAATCTTGTTAATTTGTGTCGATTCACACAAAAGTGTATCGGTGATCACCAATTTTCATGTTTATGATGGTTCGGAAACGACATCACTCGATTGTAATATTTGATCTCGATTTGCACATCGGAAAGCGATTCAGAACGAAATGTCAGTGAATCTTGTCAATTTGTGTCGATTCACACAAAAGTGTATCGGTGATCACCAATTTTCATGTTTATGAACGTTAGGAAACGACATCACTCGATTGTAAGGTATGATCTCGAATCGCACGTCGGAAAGCTGTTCAGTTCGAAATGTCAGTGAATCTTGTTAATTTTTATCGATTCACACAAAAGTGTATCTGTGATCACCAATTTTCACGTTTATGATTGTTCGGAAACGACATCACTCGATTGTAATATTTGATCTCGATTTGCACATCGGAAAGCGATTCAGAACGAAATGTCAGTGAATCTTGTTAATTTGTGTCGATTCACACGAAAGTGTATCGGTGATCACCAATTTTCATGTTTATGATGGTTCGGAAACGACATCACTCGATTGTAAGGTGTGATCGCGATTCGCACATCGGAAAGCGATTCAGAACGAAATGTCTGTGAATCTGGTTAATTTGTGTCGATTCACACAAAAGTATATCGGTGATCTGCAATTTTCACGTTTATGAACGTTCGGAAACGACATCACTCGATTGTAATGTATGATCTCGATTCGCACATCGGAAAGCGATTCAGAACGAAAAGTCAGTGAATCTTGTTAATTTTTATCGATTTACACAAAAGTGTATCGGTGATCACCAATTTTCACGTTTTTGATGGTTCGGAAACGACATCACTCGATTGTATGGAGTGATCGCGATTCGCACATCGGAAAGCGATTCAGAACGAAATGTCAGTGAATCTGGTTAATTTGTGTCGATTCACACAAATGTATATCGGTGATCTCCAATTTTCACGTTTATGAACGTTCGGAAACGACATCACTCGATTGTAAGTTATGATCTCGGATCGCACGCGTCGGAAAGCTGCTCTTTTCGAAATGTTAGAGAATGTTGTTAAATTGTATCGATTCATACAGAAGTGTATCGGTGATCTCCAATTTTCACGTTTATGATGGTTCGGAAACGACACCACTCGATTGTAAGTGATGATCTCGATTCGCACATCGGAAAGCGATTCAGAACGAAATGTCAGTGAATGTTGTTAAATTGTATCGATTCACACAAAAGTGTATCAGTGATCACCAATTTTCATGTTTATGAACGTTCGGAAACGACATCACTCGATTGTGTATGTTATGATCTCAAATCGCACGTCGGAAAGCTGTTCTGTTCGAATCTGTTAAATTGTATCGATTCACACAAAATTGTATCGGTGATCACCAATTTTCACGTTTATGAACGTTAGGAAACGACATCACTCGATTGTAAGGTATGATCTCGAATCGCACGTCGGAAAGCTGTTCAGTTCGAAATGTCAGTGAATCTTGTTAATTTTTATCGATTCACACAAAAGTGTATCGGTGATCACCAATTTTCACGTTTATGATGGTTCGGAAACGACATCACTCGATTGTAATGTTTGATCCCGATTTGCACATCGGAAAGCGATTCAGAACGAAATGTCAGTGAATCTTGTTAATTTGTGTCGATTCACACAAAAGTGTATCGGTGATCACCAATTTTCATGTTTATGATGGTTCGGAAACGACATCACTCGATTGTAAGGTGTGATCGCGATTCGCACATCGGAAAGCGATTCAGAACGAAACGACAGTGAATCTTGTTAATTTGTGTCGATTCACACAAAAGTGTATCGGTGATCACCTATTTTCATGTTTATGATGGTTCGGAAACGACATCACTCGATTGTAAGGTGTGATCGCGATTCGCACATCGGAAAGCGATTCAGAACGAAATGTCTGTGAATCTGGTTAATTTGTGTCGATTCACACAAAAGTATATCGGTGATCTCCAATTTTCACGTTTATGAACGTTCGGAAACGACATCGCTCGATTGTAATGTATGAACTCGATTTGCACATCGGAAAGCGATTCAGAACGAAATGTCAGTGAATCTTGTTAATTTGTGTCGATTCACACAAAAGTGTATCGGTGATCACCAATTTTCATGTTTATGAACGTTCGGAAACGGCATCACTCGATTGTAATTTAAGATCTCGAATCGAAATGTCAATGAATATTGTTAATTTGTCATGAATTGAACAAAAATTTTATTGGTGATTACCAATCTTCATATTTATGAACGTTCGGAAACGTTTTCATCGCTCGATTGTCAGTTCAGATCTCAAATGGCCCTTCGGATTACGATACTAAATGTCTGTAAAATTAGTGATATGTGACGTTTATCGGTGAACGTTTCCAATCTTTCATAAACACGAAAATAGGTAATCAGCGATAATCTTTTGTGTTAATCGTTACAAATTAACAATTTTTTCCGACATTTCTATCAGAATCGCAATCCGAAATGCGATTCGAGACCGGAACTGACATTTGAACGATGTCGTTTCTGAACGTTCACAAATATGAAAATTGGTGATCACAAATAAACTTTTGTGAGAATCGTTACAAATTATCAAGATTCACTGACAATTCGAACAGAATCGGTTTCCGATGTGCGAATCGCGATCACACCTTACAATCGAGTGATGTCGTTTCCGAAAGTTCATAAACGTGAAACTTGGTGATCACCGATACACTTTTGTGAGAATCGCAACAAATCAAGAAGATTCACTCACATTTCGAACAGAACAGCTTTCCGACGTGCGATCCGAGATCATAAGTTACAATCGAGTTATGTCATTTCCGAACGTTCATAAACGTGAAAATTGGTGATCACCGATACAATTTTGTGTGAATCGATACAATTTAACACATTCACTGACATTTCGAACAGAACAGCTTTTCGACGTGCGATCCGAGATCATAACTTACAATCGCGTGATGTCGTTTCCGAACGTTCATAAACATGAAAATTGGTGATCACCGATACACTTTTGTGTGAATCGACACAAATTAACTCGATTCACTGACATTTCGTTCTGAATCGCTTTCCGATGTGCAAATCGAGATCAAACATTACAATCGAGTGATGTCGTTTCCGAACGTTCATAAACGTGAAAATTGGTGATCACCGATACACTTTTTAGAGAATCGCAACAAATCAAGAAGATTCACTGACATTTCGAACAGAACAGCTTTCCGACGTGCGATCCGTGATCATAACTTACAATCGAGTTATGTCATTTCCGAACGTTCACAAACGTGAAAATTGGTGATCACCAATACACTTTTGGGTGAATCGATACAATTTAACACATTCACTGACATTTCGAACAGAACAGCTTTTCGACGTGCGATCCGAGATCATAACTTACAATCGAGTGATGTCATTTCCGAACGTTCACAAACGTGAAAATTGGTGATCACCGATACACTTTTGTGTGAATCGCTAAAAATTAACAAGATTCACTGACATTTCGAACTGAACAGCTTTCCGACGTGCGATTCGAGATCATACCTTACAATCGAGTGATGTCGTTTCCTACCGTTCATAAACATGAAAATTGGTGATCACCGATACACTTTTGTGTGAATCGACACAAATTAACAAGATTCGCTGACATTTCGTTCTGAATCGCTTTCCGATGTGCAAATCGAGATCAAACATTACAATCGAGTGATGTCGTTTCCGAACGTTCATAAACGTGAAAATTGGAGATCACCGATATACTTTTGTGTGAATCGAAACAAATTAACCAGATTCACAGACATTTCGTTCTGAATCGCTTTCCGATGTGCGAATCGCGATCACACCTTACAATCGAGTGATGTCGTTTCCGAACGTTCATAAACATGACCATTGGTGATCACCGATACACTTTTGTGTGAATCGATAAAAATTAACAAGATTCACTGACATTTCGAACTGAACAGCTTTCCGACGTGCGATTCGAGATCATACCTTACAATCGAGTGATGTCGTTTTCGAACGTTCATAAGCATGAAAATTGGTGATCACTGATACACTTTTGTGTGAATCGATACAATTTAACAACATTCACTGACATTTCGACCAGCATCGTTTTCCGACGTGCGATTCGAGATCATTACACGTCGGAAAGCGATTCAGAACGAAATGTCAGTGAATGTTGTTAAATTGTATCGATTCACACAAAAGTGTATCAGTGATCACCAATTTTCATGTTTATGAACGTTCGGAAACGACATCACTCGATTGTGTATGTTATGATCTCAAATCGCACGTCGGAAAGCTGTTCTGTTCGAATCTGTTAAATTGTATCGATTCACACAAAATTGTATCGGTGATCACCAATTTTCACGTTTATGAACGTTCGGAAATGACATAACTCGATTGTAACTTATGATCTCGGATCGCACGTCGGAAAGCTGTTCTGTTCGAAATGTGAGTGAATCTTCTTGATTTGTTGCGATTCTCACAAAAGTGTATCGGTGATCACCAAGTTTCACGTTTATGAACGTTCGGAAATGACATCACTCGGTTGTAATGTATGATCTCGATTCGCACATCGGAAAGCGATTCAGAACGAAAAGTCAGTGAATCTTGTTAATTTGTGTCGATTCACAAAAAAGTGTATCGGTGATCACCAATTTTCATGTTTATGATGGTTCGGAAACGACATCACTCGATTGTAAGGTGTGATCGCGATTCGCATATCGGAAAGCGATTCAGAACGAAATGTCTGTGAATCTGGTTAATTTGTGGCGATTCACACAAAAGTATATCGGTGATCTGCAATTTTCACGTTTATGAACGTTCGGAAACGACATCACTCGATTGTAATGTATGATCTCGATTCGCACATCGGAAAGCGATTCAGAACGAAATGTCAGTGAATCTTGTCAATTTGTGTCGATTCACACAAAAGTGTATCGGTGATCACCAATTTTCATGTTTATGAACGTTAGGAAACGACATCACTCGATTGTAAGGTATGATCTCGAATCGCACGTCGGAAAGCTGTTCAGTTCGAAATGTCAGTGAATCTTGTTAATTTTTATCGATTCACACAAAAGTGTATCGGTGATCACCAATTTTCACGTTTATGATGGTTCGGAAACGACATCACTCGATTGTAATGTTTGATCCCGATTTGCACATCGGAAAGCGATTCAGAACGAAATGTCAGTGAATCTTGTTAATTTGTGTCGATTCACACAAAAGTGTATCGGTGATCACCAATTTTCAGGTTTATGATGGTTCGGAAACGACATCACTCGATTGTAAGGTGTGATCGCGATTCGCACATCGGAAAGCGATTCAGAACGAAACGACAGTGAATCTTGTTAATTTGTGTCGATTCACACAAAAGTGTATCGGTGATCACCTATTTTCATGTTTATGATGGTTCGGAAACGACATCACTCGATTGTAAGGTGTGATCGCGATTCGCACATCGGAAAGCGATTCAGAACGAAATGTCTGTGAATCTGGTTAATTTGTGTCGATTCACACAAAAGTATATCGGTGATCTCCAATTTTCACGTTTATGAACGTTCGGAAACGACATCGCTCGATTGTAATGTATGAACTCGATTTGCACATCGGAAAGCGATTCAGAACGAAATGTCAGTGAATCTTGTTAATTTGTGTCGATTCACACAAAAGTGTATCGGTGATCACCAATTTTCATGTTTATGAACGTTCGGAAACGGCATCACTCGATTGTAATTTAAGATCTCGAATCGAAATGTCATTGAATATTGTTAATTTGTCATGAATTGAACAAAAATTTTATTGGTGATTACCAATCTTCATGTTTATGAACGTTCGGAAACGTTTTCATCGCTCGATTGTCAGTTCAGATCTCAAATGGCCCTTCGGATTACGATACTAAATGTCTGTAAAATTAGTGATATGTGACGTTTATCGGTGAACGTTTCCAATCTTTCATAAACACGAAAATAGGTAATCAGCGATAATCTTTTGTGTTAATCGTTACAAATTAACAATTTTTTCCGACATTTCTATCAGAATCGCAATCCGAAATGCGATTCGAGACCGGAACTGACATTTGAACGATGTCGTTTCTGAACGTTCACAAATATGAAAATTGGTGATCACAAATAAACTTTTGTGAGAATCGTTACAAATTATCAAGATTCACTGACAATTCGAACAGAATCGGTTTCCGATGTGCGAATCGCGATCACACCTTACAATCGAGTGATGTCGTTTCCGAACCATCAAAAACGTGAAAATTTGATGATCACCGATACACTTTTGTGTGAATCGATAAAAATTAACGAGATTCACTGACATTTCGAACTGAACAGCTTTCCGACGTGCGATTCGAGATCATAACTTACAATCGAGTGATGTCGTTTCCGAACGTTCATAAACGTGAAAATTGGAGATCACCGATACAATTTTGTGTGAATCGATACAATTTAACACATTCGAACAGAAAAATTAACGAGATTCACTGACATTTCGAACTGAACAGCTTTCCGACGTGCGATCCGAGATCATATCTTACAATCGAGTGATGTCGTTTCCGAACGTTCATAAACATGAAAATTGGTGATCACCGATACACTTTTGTGTGAATCGACACAAATTAACAAGATTCACTGACATTTCGTTCTGAATCGCTTTCCGATGTGCAAATCGAGATCAAACATTACAATCGAGTGATGTCGTTTCCGAACGTTCATAAACGTGAAAATTGGTGATCACCGATACACTTTTTAGAGAATCGCAACAAATCAAGAAGATTCACTGACATTTCGAACAGAACAGCTTTCCGACGTGCGATCCGAGATCATAACTTACAATCGAGTTATGTCATTTCCGAACGTTCATAAACGTGAAAATTGGTGATCACCGATACACTTTTGTGTGAATCGATACAATTTAACACATTCACTGACATTTCAAACAGAACAGCTTTTCGACGTGCGATCCGAGATCATAACTTACAATCGAGTGATGTCATTTCCGAACGTTCATAAACGTGAAAATTGGTGATCACCGATACACTTTTGTGTGAATCGCTAAAAATTAACAAGATTCACTGACATTTCGAACTGAACAGCTTTCCGACGTGCGATTCGAGATCATACCTTACAATCGAGTGATGTCGTTTCCTAACGTTCATAAACATGAAAATTGGTGATCACCGATACACTTTTGTGTGAATCGACACAAATTAACAAGATTCGCTGACATTTCGTTCTGAATCGCTTTCCGATGTGCGAATCGCGATCACACCTTACAATCGAGTGATGTCGTTTCCGAACGTTCATAAACATGAAAATTGGTGATCACTGATACACTTTTGTGTGAATCGATACAATTTAACAACATTCACTGACATTTCGACCAGCATCGTTTTCCGACGTGCGATTTGAGATCATTACACGTCGGAAAGCGATTCAGAACGAAATGTCAGTGAATGTTGTTAAATTGTATCGATTCACACAAAAGTGTATCAGTGATCACCAATTTTCATGTTTATGAACGTTCGGAAACGACATCACTCGATTGTGTATGTTATGATCTCAAATCGCACGTCGGAAAGCTGTTCTGTTCGAATCTGTTAAATTGTATCGATTCACACAAAATTGTATCGGTGATCACCAATTTTCACGTTTATGAACGTTCGGAAATGACATAACTCGATTGTAAGTTATGATCTCGAATCGCACTTCGGAAAGCTGCTCTTTTCGAAATGTCAGTGAATGTCGTTAAATTGTATCGATTCACACAAAAGTGTATCGGTGATCTCCAATTTTTACGTTTATGATGGTTCGTAAACGACATCACTCGATTGTAAGTTATGATCTCGATCCGCACATCGGAAAGCGATTCAGAACGAAATGTCTGTGAATCTTTTTAATTTCTATCGATTCACACAAAAGTGAATCGGTGATCACCAATTTTCATGTTTATGCACGGTCGGAAACGACATGACTCGATTGTAAGTTATGATCTCGGATCGCACGTCGAAAAGCTGTTCTGTTCGAAATGTCAGTGAATGTGTTAAATTCTATCGATTCACACAAAATTGTATCGGTGATCTCCAATTTTCACGTTTATGAACGTTCGGAAACGATATCACTCGATTGTAAGGTATGATCTCGGATCGCACGTCGGAAAGCTGTTCTGTTCGAAATGTCAGTGAATCTTCTTGATTTGTTGCGATTCTCACAAAAGTGTATCGGTGATCACCAAGTTTCACGTTTATGAACGTTCGGAAATGACATCACTCGGTTGTAATGTATGATCTCGATTCGCACATCGGAAAGCGATTCAGAACGAAAAGTCAGTGAATCTTGTTAATTTGTGTCGATTCACAAAAAAGTGTATCGGTGATCACCAATTTTCATGTTTATGATGGTTCGGAAACGACATCACTCGATTGTAAGGTGTGATCGCGATTCGCATATCGGAAAGCGATTCAGAACGAAATGTCTGTGAATCTGGTTAATTTGTGGCGATTCACACAAAAGTATATCGGTGATCTGCAATTTTCACGTTTATGAACGTTCGGAAACGACATCACTCGATTGTAATGTATGATCTCGATTCGCACATCGGAAAGCGATTCAGAACGAAATGTCAGTGAATCTTGTCAATTTGTGTCGATTCACACAAAAGTGTATCGGTGATCACCAATTTTCATGTTTATGAACGTTAGGAAACGACATCACTCGATTGTAAGGTATGATCTCGAATCGCACGTCGGAAAGCTGTTCAGTTCGAAATGTCAGTGAATCTTGTTAATTTTTATCGATTCACACAAAAGTGTATCGGTGATCACCAATTTTCACGTTTATGATGGTTCGGAAACGACATCACTCGATTGTAATGTTTGATCCCGATTTGCACATCGGAAAGCGATTCAGAACGAAATGTCAGTGAATCTTGTTAATTTGTGTCGATTCACACAAAATTGTATCGGTGATCACCAATTTTCATGTTTATGATGGTTCGGAAACGACATCACTCGATTGTAAGGTGTGATCGCGATTCGCACATCGGAAAGCGATTCAGAACGAAACGACAGTGAATCTTGTTAATTTGTGTCGATTCACACAAAAGTGTATCGGTGATCACCTATTTTCATGTTTATGATGGTTCGGAAACGACATCACTCGATTGTAAGGTGTGATCGCGATTCGCACATCGGAAAGCGATTCAGAACGAAATGTCTGTGAATCTGGTTAATTTGTGTCGATTCACACAAAAGTATATCGGTGATCTCCAATTTTCACGTTTATGAACGTTCGGAAACGACATCGCTCGATTGTAATGTATGAACTCGATTTGCACATCGGAAAGCGATTCAGAACGAAATGTCAGTGAATCTTGTTAATTTGTGTCGATTCACACAAAAGTGTATCGGTGATCACCAATTTTCATGTTTATGAACGTTCGGAAACGGCATCACTCGATTGTAATTTAAGATCTCGAATCGAAATGTCATTGAATATTGTTAATTTGTCATGAATTGAACAAAAATTTTATTGGTGATTACCAATCTTCATGTTTATGAACGTTCGGAAACGTTTTCATCGCTCGATTGTCAGTTCAGATCTCAAATGGCCCTTCGGATTACGATACTAAATGTCTGTAAAATTAGTGATATGTGACGTTTATCGGTGAACGTTTCCAATCTTTCATAAACACGAAAATAGGTAATCAGCGATAATCTTTTGTGTTAATCGTTACAAATTAACAATTTTTTCCGACATTTCTATCAGAATCGCAATCCGAAATGCGATTCGAGACCGGAACTGACATTTGAACGATGTCGTTTCTGAACGTTCACAAATATGAAAATTGGTGATCACAAATAAACTTTTGTGAGAATCGTTACAAATTATCAAGATTCACTGACAATTCGAACAGAATCGGTTTCCGATGTGCGAATCGCGATCACACCTTACAATCGAGTGATGTCGTTTCCGAACCATCAAAAACGTGAAAATTTGATGATCACCGATACACTTTTGTGTGAATCGATAAAAATTAACGAGATTCACTGACATTTCGAACTGAACAGCTTTCCGACGTGCGATTCGAGATCATAACTTACAATCGAGTGATGTCGTTTCCGAACGTTCATAAACGTGAAAATTGGAGATCACCGATACAATTTTGTGTGAATCGATACAATTTAACACATTCGAACAGAACAGCTTTTCGACGTGCGATCCGAGATCATATCTTACAATCGAGTGATGTCGTTTCCGAACGTTCATAAACATGAAAATTGGTGATCACCGATACACTTTTGTGTGAATCGACACAAATTAACAAGATTCACTGACATTTCGTTCTGAATCGCTTTCCGATGTGCAAATCGAGATCAAACATTACAATCGAGTGATGTCGTTTCCGAACGTTCATAAACGTGAAAATTGGTGATCACCGATACACTTTTTAGAGAATCGCAACAAATCAAGAAGATTCACTGACATTTCGAACAGAACAGCTTTCCGACGTGCGATCCGAGATCATAACTTACAATCGAGTTATGTCATTTCCGAACGTTCATAAACGTGAAAATTGGTGATCACCGATACACTTTTGTGTGAATCGATACAATTTAACACATTCACTGACATTTCAAACAGAACAGCTTTTCGACGTGCGATCCGAGATCATAACTTACAATCGAGTGATGTCATTTCCGAACGTTCATAAACGTGAAAATTGGTGATCACCGATACACTTTTGTGTGAATCGCTAAAAATTAACAAGATTCACTGACATTTCGAACTGAACAGCTTTCCGACGTGCGATTCGAGATCATACCTTACAATCGAGTGATGACGTTTCCTACCGTTCATAAACATGAAAATTGGTGATCACCGATACACTTTTGTGTGAATCGACACAAATTAACAAGATTCGCTGACATTTCGTTCTGAATCGCTTTCCGATGTGCGAATCGCGATCACACCTTACAATCGAGTGATGTCGTTTCCGAACGTTCATAAACGTGAAAATTGGTGATCACCGATACACTTTTGTGTGAATCGCTAAAAATTAACAAGATTCACTGACATTTCGAACTGAACAGCTTTCCGACGTGCGATTCGAGATCATACCTTACAATCGAGTGATGACGTTTCCTACCGTTCATAAACATGAAAATTGGTGATCACCGATACACTTTTGTGTGAATCGACACAAATTAACAAGATTCGCTGACATTTCGTTCTGAATCGCTTTCCGATGTGCGAATCGCGATCACACCTTACAATCGAGTGATGTCGTTTCCGAACGTTCATAAACATGACCATTGGTGATCACCGATACACTTTTGTGTGAATCGATAAAAATTAACAAGATTCACTGACATTTCGAACTGAACAGCTTTCCGACGTGCGATTCGAGATCATAACTTACAATCGAGTGATGTCGTTTCCGAACGTTCATAAACGTGAAAATTGGAGATCACCGATACAATTTTGTGTGAATTGATACAATTTAACACATTCGAACAGAAAAATTAACGAGATTCACTGACATTTCGAACTGAACAGCTTTCCGACGTGCGATCCGAGATCATATCTTACAATCGAGTGATGTCGTTTCCGAACGTTCATAAACATGAAAATTGGTGATCACCGATACACTTTTGTGTGAATCGACACAAATTAACAAGATTCACTGACATTTCGTTCTGAATCGCTTTCCGATGTGCAAATCGAGATCAAACATTACAATCGAGTGATGTCGTTTCCGAACGTTCATAAACGTGAAAATTGGTGATCACCGATACACTTTTTAGAGAATCGCAACAAATCAAGAAGATTCACTGACATTTCGAACAGAACAGCTTTCCGACGTGCGATCCGAGATCATAACTTACAATCGAGTTATGTCATTTCCGAACGTTCATAAACGTGAAAATTGGTGATCACCGATACACTTTTGTGTGAATCGATACAATTTAACACATTCACTGACATTTCAAACAGAACAGCTTTTCGACGTGCGATCCGAGATCATAACTTACAATCGAGTGATGTCATTTCCGAACGTTCATAAACGTGAAAATTGGTGATCACCGATACACTTTTGTGTGAATCGCTAAAAATTAACAAGATTCACTGACATTTCGAACTGAACAGCTTTCCGACGTGCGATTCGAGATCATACCTTACAATCGAGTGATGTCGTTTCCTAACGTTCATAAACATGAAAATTGGTGATCACCGATACACTTTTGTGTGAATCGACACAAATTAACAAGATTCGCTGACATTTCGTTCTGAATCGCTTTCCGATGTGCGAATCGCGATCACACCTTACAATCGAGTGATGTCGTTTCCGAACGTTCATAAACATGAAAATTGGTGATCACTGATACACTTTTGTGTGAATCGATACAATTTAACAACATTCACTGACATTTCGACCAGCATCGTTTTCCGACGTGCGATTTGAGATCATTACACGTCGGAAAGCGATTCAGAACGAAATGTCAGTGAATGTTGTTAAATTGTATCGATTCACACAAAAGTGTATCAGTGATCACCAATTTTCATGTTTATGAACGTTCGGAAACGACATCACTCGATTGTGTATGTTATGATCTCAAATCGCACGTCGGAAAGCTGTTCTGTTCGAATCTGTTAAATTGTATCGATTCACACAAAATTGTATCGGTGATCACCAATTTTCACGTTTATGAACGTTCGGAAATGACATAACTCGATTGTAAGTTATGATCTCGAATCGCACTTCGGAAAGCTGCTCTTTTCGAAATGTCAGTGAATGTCGTTAAATTGTATCGATTCACACAAAAGTGTATCGGTGATCTCCAATTTTTACGTTTATGATGGTTCGTAAACGACATCACTCGATTGTAAGTTATGATCTCGATCCGCACATCGGAAAGCGATTCAGAACGAAATGTCTGTGAATCTTTTTAATTTCTATCGATTCACACAAAAGTGAATCGGTGATCACCAATTTTCATGTTTATGCACGGTCGGAAACGACATGACTCGATTGTAAGTTATGATCTCGGATCGCACGTCGAAAAGCTGTTCTGTTCGAAATGTCAGTGAATGTGTTAAATTCTATCGATTCACACAAAATTGTATCGGTGATCTCCAATTTTCACGTTTATGAACGTTCGGAAACGATATCACTCGATTGTAAGGTATGATCTCGGATCGCACGTCGGAAAGCTGTTCTGTTCGAAATGTCAGTGAATCTTCTTGATTTGTTGCGATTCTCACAAAAGTGTATCGGTGATCACCAAGTTTCACGTTTATGAACGTTCGGAAATGACATCACTCGGTTGTAATGTATGATCTCGATTCGCACATCGGAAAGCGATTCAGAACGAAAAGTCAGTGAATCTTGTTAATTTGTGTCGATTCACAAAAAAGTGTATCGGTGATCACCAATTTTCATGTTTATGATGGTTCGGAAACGACATCACTCGATTGTAAGGTGTGATCGCGATTCGCATATCGGAAAGCGATTCAGAACGAAATGTCTGTGAATCTGGTTAATTTGTGGCGATTCACACAAAAGTATATCGGTGATCTGCAATTTTCACGTTTATGAACGTTCGGAAACGACATCACTCGATTGTAATGTATGATCTCGATTCGCACATCGGAAAGCGATTCAGAACGAAATGTCAGTGAATCTTGTCAATTTGTGTCGATTCACACAAAAGTGTATCGGTGATCACCAATTTTCATGTTTATGAACGTTAGGAAACGACATCACTCGATTGTAAGGTATGATCTCGAATCGCACGTCGGAAAGCTGTTCAGTTCGAAATGTCAGTGAATCTTGTTAATTTTTATCGATTCACACAAAAGTGTATCGGTGATCACCAATTTTCACGTTTATGATGGTTCGGAAACGACATCACTCGATTGTAATGTTTGATCCCGATTTGCACATCGGAAAGCGATTCAGAACGAAATGTCAGTGAATCTTGTTAATTTGTGTCGATTCACACAAAATTGTATCGGTGATCACCAATTTTCATGTTTATGATGGTTCGGAAACGACATCACTCGATTGTAAGGTGTGATCGCGATTCGCACATCGGAAAGCGATTCAGAACGAAACGACAGTGAATCTTGTTAATTTGTGTCGATTCACACAAAAGTGTATCGGTGATCACCTATTTTCATGTTTATGATGGTTCGGAAACGACATCACTCGATTGTAAGGTGTGATCGCGATTCGCACATCGGAAAGCGATTCAGAACGAAATGTCTGTGAATCTGGTTAATTTGTGTCGATTCACACAAAAGTATATCGGTGATCTCCAATTTTCACGTTTATGAACGTTCGGAAACGACATCGCTCGATTGTAATGTATGAACTCGATTTGCACATCGGAAAGCGATTCAGAACGAAATGTCAGTGAATCTTGTTAATTTGTGTCGATTCACACAAAAGTGTATCGGTGATCACCAATTTTCATGTTTATGAACGTTCGGAAACGGCATCACTCGATTGTAATTTAAGATCTCGAATCGAAATGTCATTGAATATTGTTAATTTGTCATGAATTGAACAAAAATTTTATTGGTGATTACCAATCTTCATGTTTATGAACGTTCGGAAACGTTTTCATCGCTCGATTGTCAGTTCAGATCTCAAATGGCCCTTCGGATTACGATACTAAATGTCTGTAAAATTAGTGATATGTGACGTTTATCGGTGAACGTTTCCAATCTTTCATAAACACGAAAATAGGTAATCAGCGATAATCTTTTGTGTTAATCGTTACAAATTAACAATTTTTTCCGACATTTCTATCAGAATCGCAATCCGAAATGCGATTCGAGACCGGAACTGACATTTGAACGATGTCGTTTCTGAACGTTCACAAATATGAAAATTGGTGATCACAAATAAACTTTTGTGAGAATCGTTACAAATTATCAAGATTCACTGACAATTCGAACAGAATCGGTTTCCGATGTGCGAATCGCGATCACACCTTACAATCGAGTGATGTCGTTTCCGAACCATCAAAAACGTGAAAATTTGATGATCACCGATACACTTTTGTGTGAATCGATAAAAATTAACGAGATTCACTGACATTTCGAACTGAACAGCTTTCCGACGTGCGATTCGAGATCATAACTTACAATCGAGTGATGTCGTTTCCGAACGTTCATAAACGTGAAAATTGGAGATCACCGATACAATTTTGTGTGAATCGATACAATTTAACACATTCGAACAGAACAGCTTTTCGACGTGCGATCCGAGATCATATCTTACAATCGAGTGATGTCGTTTCCGAACGTTCATAAACATGAAAATTGGTGATCACCGATACACTTTTGTGTGAATCGACACAAATTAACAAGATTCACTGACATTTCGTTCTGAATCGCTTTCCGATGTGCAAATCGAGATCAAACATTACAATCGAGTGATGTCGTTTCCGAACGTTCATAAACGTGAAAATTGGTGATCACCGATACACTTTTTAGAGAATCGCAACAAATCAAGAAGATTCACTGACATTTCGAACAGAACAGCTTTCCGACGTGCGATCCGAGATCATAACTTACAATCGAGTTATGTCATTTCCGAACGTTCATAAACGTGAAAATTGGTGATCACCGATACACTTTTGTGTGAATCGATACAATTTAACACATTCACTGACATTTCAAACAGAACAGCTTTTCGACGTGCGATCCGAGATCATAACTTACAATCGAGTGATGTCATTTCCGAACGTTCATAAACGTGAAAATTGGTGATCACCGATACACTTTTGTGTGAATCGCTAAAAATTAACAAGATTCACTGACATTTCGAACTGAACAGCTTTCCGACGTGCGATTCGAGATCATACCTTACAATCGAGTGATGACGTTTCCTACCGTTCATAAACATGAAAATTGGTGATCACCGATACACTTTTGTGTGAATCGACACAAATTAACAAGATTCGCTGACATTTCGTTCTGAATCGCTTTCCGATGTGCGAATCGCGATCACACCTTACAATCGAGTGATGTCGTTTCCGAACGTTCATAAACGTGAAAATTGGTGATCACCGATACACTTTTGTGTGAATCGCTAAAAATTAACAAGATTCACTGACATTTCGAACTGAACAGCTTTCCGACGTGCGATTCGAGATCATACCTTACAATCGAGTGATGACGTTTCCTACCGTTCATAAACATGAAAATTGGTGATCACCGATACACTTTTGTGTGAATCGACACAAATTAACAAGATTCGCTGACATTTCGTTCTGAATCGCTTTCCGATGTGCGAATCGCGATCACACCTTACAATCGAGTGATGTCGTTTCCGAACGTTCATAAACATGACCATTGGTGATCACCGATACACTTTTGTGTGAATCGATAAAAATTAACAAGATTCACTGACATTTCGAACTGAACAGCTTTCCGACGTGCGATTCGAGATCATAACTTACAATCGAGTGATGTCGTTTCCGAACGTTCATAAACGTGAAAATTGGAGATCACCGATACAATTTTGTGTGAATCGATACAATTTAACACATTCGAACAGAACAGCTTTTCGACGTGCGATCCGAGATCATATCTTACAATCGAGTGATGTCGTTTTCGAACGATCATAAGCATGAAAATTGGTGATCACCGATACACTTTTGTGTGAATCGACACAAATTAAACAGATTCACTGACATTTCGAACTGAACAGCTTTCCGACGTGCGATTCGAGATCATACCTTACAATCGAGTGATGCCGTTTCCGAACGTTCATAAACATGAAAATTGGTGATCACCGATACACTTTTGTGTGAATCGACACAAATTAACAAGATTCACTGACATTTCGTTCTGAATCGCTTTCCGATGTGCAAATCGAGTTCATACATTACAATCGAGTGATGTCGTTTCCTAACGTTCATAAACATGAAAATTGGTGATCACCGATACACTTTTGTGTGAATCGACACAAGTTGACAAGATTCACTGACATTTCGTTCTGAATCGCTTTCCGATGTGCGAATCGAGATCATACATTACAATCGAGTGATGTCGTTTCCGAACGTTCATAAACGTGAAAATTGCAGATCACCGATATACTTTTGTGTGAATCGACACAAATTAACCAGATTCACAGACATTTCGTTCTGAATCGCTTTCCGATGTGCGAATCGCGATCACCACTTACAATCGAGTGATGTCGTTTCCGAACCATCATAAACATGAAAATTGGTGATCACCGATACACTTTTTTGTGAATCGACACAAATTAACAAGATTCACTGACATTCCGTTCTGAATCGCTTTCCGATGTGCAAATCGAGATCAAATATTACAATCGAGTGATGTCGATTCCGAACCATCATAAACGTGAAAATTGGTGATCACAGATACACTTTTGTGTGAATCGATAAAAATTAACAAGATTCACTGACATTTCGAACTGAACAGCTTTCCGACGTGCGATTCGAGATCATACCTTACAATCGAGTGATGTCGTTTCCTAACGTTCATAAACATGAAAATTGGTGATCACCGATACACTTTTGTGTGAATCGACACAAATTGACAAGATTCACTGACATTTCGTTCTGAATCGCTTTCCGATGTGCAAATCGAGATCATACCGTACAATCGAGTAATGTCGTTTCCGAACGTTCATAAACGTGAAAATTGGTGATCACCGATACACTTTTGTGAGAATCGCAACAAATCAAGAAGATTCACTGACATTTCGAACAGAACAGCTTTCCGACGTGCGATCCGAGATCATAACTTACAATCGAGTTATGTCATTTCCGAACGTTCATAAACGTGAAAATTAGTGATTACCGATACACTTTTGTGTGAATCGATACAATTTAACACATTCACTGACATTTCTAACAGAACAGCTTTTCGACGTGCGATCCGAGATCATAACTTACAATCGAGTGATGTCGTTTCCGAACGTTCATAAACGGGAAAATTGGAGATCACCGATATACTTTTGTGTGAATCGAAACAAATTAACCAGATTCACAGACATTTCGTTCTGAATCGCTTTCCGATGTGCGAATCGCGATCACACCTTACAATCGAGTGATGTCGTTTCCGAACGTTCATAAACATGACCATTGGTGATCACCGATACACTTTTGTGTGAATCGATAAAAATTAAACAGATTCACTGACATTTCGAACTGAACAGCTTTCCGACGTGCGATTCGAGATCATACCTTACAATCGAGTGATGCCGTTTCCGAACGTTCATAAACATGAAAATTGGTGATCACCGATACACTTTTGTGTGAATCGACACAAATTAACAAGATTCACTGACATTTCGTTCTGAATCGCTTTCCGATGTGCAAATCGAGTTCATACATTACAATCGAGTGATGTCGTTTCCTAACGTTCATAAACCTGAAAATTGGTGATCACCGATACACTTTTGTGTGAATCGACACAAATTGACAAGATTCACTGACATTTCGTTCTGAAACGCTTTCCGATGTGCGAATCGAGATCATACATTACGATCGAGTGATGTCGTTTCCGAACGTTCATAAACGTGAAAATTGCAGATCACCGATATACTTTTGTGTGAATCGACACAAATTAACCAGATTCACAGACATTTCGTTCTGAATCGCTTTCCGATGTGCGAATCGCGATCACCACTTACAATCGAGTGATGTCGTTTCCGAACCATCATAAACATGAAAATTGGTGATCACCGATACACTTTTTTGTGAATCGACACAAATTAACAAGATTCACTGACATTCCGTTCTGAATCGCTTTCCGATGTGCAAATCGAGATCAAATATTACAATCGAGTGATGTCGATTCCGAACCATCATAAACGTGAAAATTGGTGATCACAGATACACTTTTGTGTGAATCGATAAAAATTAACAAGATTCACTGACATTTCGAACTGAACAGCTTTCCGACGTGCGATTCGAGATCATACCTTACAATCGAGTGATGTCGTTTCCTAACGTTCATAAACATGAAAATTGGTGATCACCGATACACTTTTGTGTGAATCGACACAAATTAACAAGATTCGCTGACATTTCGTTCTGAATCGCTTTCCGATGTGCGAATCGCGATCACACCTTACAATCGAGTGATGTCGTTTCCGAACGTTCATAAACATGAAAATTGGTGATCACTGATACACTTTTGTGTGAATCAATACAATTTAACAACATTCACTGACATTTCGACCAGCATCGTTTTCCGACGTGCGATTCGATATCGTATGAATCGATAGAAATTAACAAGATTCACTGACATTTCGTTCTGAATCGCTTTCTGATGTGCAAATCGAGATCATACCTTACAATCGAGTGATGTCGTTTCCGAACGTTCATAAACGTGAAAATTGGTGATCACCGATACACTTTTGTGAGAATCGCAACAAATCAAGAAGATTCACTGACATTTCGAACAGAACAGCTTTCCGACGTGCGATCCGAGATCATAACTTACAATCGAGTTATGTCATTTCCGAACGTTCATAAACGTGAAAATTAGTGATTACCGATACACTTTTGTGTGAATCGATACAATTTAACACATTCACTGACATTTCGAACAGAACAGCTTTTCGACGTGCGATCCGAGATCATAACTTACAATCGAGTGATGTCGTTTCCGAACGTTCATAAACATGAAAATTGGTGATCACCGATACACTTTTGTGTGAATCGACACAAATTAACTCGATTCACTGACATTTCG
>NW_025108617.1:42500-44242 GCF_019457755.1 Venturia canescens | reverse complement strand
TGTCCACCGACCGAGAGATTTTACGTAGCTCGCTCATGCTTGCGTTGACGATATCTAAAGGAAATTATGGTTCTTCGTCGTCGGAGATAGGGACATACGTCTACCTGTTGTATTTAACGTGCCGTCTCCGCCTGTCGGCTTACGACACGGCACCCAAGTGCGAGGGGTCCGGATACGCCGTATCAGCGCGCCACACGTGGCTCCCAATTTTCCTTACGGGGGCTAGCCCGAGCAGACGCCTTGGTAAGGCGGGGAGTACTTTCTAGGACCTCCCTACGGCCTAAGGAGGGACCGCTCCCGAGCTGATTTTTAGCGCAACTCACACGCTCGCTACCAACTGCCCCCACGAGGCCAAACCCATCTGACCGGGCAACGACGACCGAAGTCGCCGAAGGGGCTTCCCGGTCCCCATGGTCCCAATCTTGCATGTCATTGGTCAGACACTCGCAGGCCATAGCATGACCTACTTCCACTTTAGGCTCCTAGCCAGCCAGGCGGTGGCAACGCCAGCTCGGGTGCGCGGGAGCGCCAAGCCCGAAAGGACCGGGTCACGAAGACGCCTGGATCCTCCCCTGCGAAACCCGCTTATCAACAAAACCGTTCACCGACAGATCCTGCAGCTCAGAGTA
Source organism: Venturia canescens (assembly GCF_019457755.1). Classification (NCBI taxonomy): domain Eukaryota; kingdom Metazoa; phylum Arthropoda; class Insecta; order Hymenoptera; family Ichneumonidae; genus Venturia; species Venturia canescens. The sequence continues at coordinate 43,613 of NW_025108617.1, read as the reverse complement.
GGGACGGGCAGACACACCTATCGAGCTGAACAGGACCTCCGCACACCTTCACCTCACTTTCGTGAGGATAGACAAGTCTACTCGTGTTGGTGGAGCTCCCTCCACGACCATGATGCTATGCATCGGACGAGTCACGGTCGAGGGCGCTCAGCGCTAACCCCCTCCCACATATCGACGAATGAACGCGAGCCCGCTACTTTGCTTTGCAGCTGACCCGACACTGTTCGCAAAGGTCGTAGACGACCCCGCGAGCTTTAAGGGTGAGTGCCATGTGGTCTACACCACCCACCCGTTCGGAGATAGGGACAGTGGGAATTTCGTTAAACCAAATGTTACGCACACGTGGACGATCCGGTGGGATTGGACTCAAGATTCGAGCGAGCATCCAAGCCCGCCGTTTACCCGTTCGACCGCAACACGCGTCAAGAGCGACGAGTAAACTCACAAGATACGCAACTTTCGAGATATTCGGACGATCCCAAATTCGCCTTTCTCCCGATAGCCTACGTAGACGAAGCATCGCGGTTTTGTGCCCAGAGACTCTGTAATTGTGCTGACTTTTTTTCGTCGGTCGTGCGACGCCCGCACCGGGCGTCCACCGACCGAGGATTTCTCGTTTCCCCGTTAGACCCTACGTGACGAGTTTCGCTACGTCTCCCGACGACGTTCGTTCCCTCGATGGCGTGCGTCGAGGAAAATGCGCAGCTACGTGCCCAGGTACCTTGAAATTGGGCGAAATATTTCGTCGGTCGTGCGACGCCCGCACCGGGCGTCCACCGACCGAGAGATTTTACGTAGCTCGCTCATGCTTGCGTTGACGATATCTAAAGGAAATTATGGTTCTTCGTCGTCGGAGATAGGGACAGTGGGAATTTCGTTAAACCAAATGTTACGCACACGTGGACGATCCGGTGGGATTGGACTCAAGATTCGAGCGAGCATCCAAGCCCGCCGTTTACCCGTTCGACCGCAACACGCGTCAAGAGCGACGAGTAAACTCACAAGATACGCAACTTTCGAGATATTCGGACGATCCCAAATTCGCGTTTCTCCCGATAGCCTACGTAGACGAAGCATCGCGGTTTTGTGCCCAGAGACTCTGTAATTGTGCTG
>NW_025108617.1:17500-32500 GCF_019457755.1 Venturia canescens | reverse complement strand
ACATTTTTTCGTCGGTCGTGCGACCGCCCGCACGGGGCGTCCACCGACCGAGGATTTCTCGTTTCCCGTTAGACCCTACGAGACGAGTTTCGCTACGTCTCCGACGACGTTCGTTCCCTCGATGGCGTTGCGTCGAGAAAATGCGCAGCTACGTGCCCAGGTACCTTGAAATTGGGCGAAATATTTCGTCGGTCGTGCGGACGCCCGCACCGGGCGTCCCACCCGACCGAGAGATTTTACGTAGCTCGCTCATGCTTGCGTTGACGATATCTAAAGGAATTATGGTTCTTCGTCGTCGGAGATAGGGACAGTGGGAATTTCGTTAATCCAAATGTTACGCACACGTGGACGATCCGGTGGGATTGGACTCAAGATTCGAGCGAGCATCCAAGCCCGCCGTTACCCGTTCGACCGCAACACGCGTCAGAGCGACGAGTAAACTCACAAGATACGGCAACTTTCGAGATATTCGGACGATCCCAAATTCGCCTTTCTCCCGATAGCCTACGTAGACGAAGCGTCGCGGTTTTGTGCCCAGAGACTCTGTAATTGTGCTGACTTTTTTTCGTCGGTCGTGCGACGCCCGCACCGGGCGTCCACCGACCGAGGATTTCTCGTTTCCCCGTTAGACCCTACGTGACGAGTTTCGCTACGTCTCCCGACGACGTTCGTTCCCTCGATGGCGTGCGTCGAGGAAAATGCGCAGCTACGTGCCCAGGTACCTTGAAATTGGGCGAAATTTTCGTCGGTCGTGCGACGCCCGCACCGGGCGTCCACCGACCGAGAGATTTTACGTAGCTCGCTCATGCTTGCGTTGACGATATCTAAAGGAAATTATGGTTCTTCGTCGTCGGAGATAGGGGACAGTGGGAATTTCGTTAAACCAAATGTTACGCACACGTGGACGATCCGGTGGGATTGGACTCAAGATTCGAGCGAGCATCCAAGCCCGCCGTTTACCCGTTCGACCGCAACACGCGTCAAGAGCGACGAGTAAACTCACAAGATACGCAACTTCGAGGATATTCGGACGATCCCAAATTCGCCTTTCTCCCGATAGCCTACGTAGACGAAGCATCGCGGTTTTGTGCCCAGAGGACTCTGTAATTGTGCTGACTTTTTTTCGTCGGTCGTGCGACGCCCGCACCGGGCGTCCACCGACCGAGGATTTCTCGTTTCCCCGTTAGACCCTACGTGACGAGTTTCGCTACGTCTCCCGACGGACGTTCGTTCCCTCGATGGCGTGCGTCGAGGAAAATGCGCAGCTACGTGCCCAGGTACCTTGAAATTGGGCGAAATTTTTTCGTCGGTCGTGCGACGCCCGCACCGGGCGTCCACCGACCGAGAGATTTATACGTAGCTATCGCTCATCGCTTGCGTTGACGATATCTAAAGGAAATTATGGTTCTTCGTCGTCGGAGATAGGGACAGTGGGAATTTCGTTAAACCAAATGTTACGCACACGTGGACGATCCGGTGGGATTGGGACTCAAGATTCGAGCGAGCATCCAAGCCCGCCGTTTACCCGTTCGACCGCAAACACGCGTCAAGAGCGACGAGTAAACTCACAAGATACGCAACTTTCGAGATATTCGGACGATCCCAAATTCGCCTTTCTCCCGATAGCCTACGTAGACGAAGCATCGCGGTTTTGTGCCCAGAGACTCTGTAATTGTGCTGACTTTTTTTCGTCGGTCGTGCGACGCCCCGCACCGGGCGTCCACCGACCGAGGATTTCTCGTTTCCCCCGTTAGACCCTACGTGACGAGTTTCGCTACGTCTCCCGACGACGTTCGTTCCCTCGATGGGCGTGCGTCGAGGAAAATGCGCAGCTACGTGCCCAGGTACCTTGAAATTGGGCGAAATTTTTCGTCGGTCGTGCGACGCCCGCACCGGGCGTCCACCGACCGAGAGATTTTACGTAGCTCGCTCATGCTTGCGTTGACGATATCTAAAGGAAATTATGGTTCTTCGTCGTCGGAGATAGGGACAGTGGGAATTTCGTTAAACCAAATGTTACGCACACGTGGACGATCCGGTGGGATTGCGACTCAAGATTCGAGCGAGCATCCAAGCCCGCCGTTTACCCGTTCGACCGCAACACGCGTCAAGAGCGACGAGTAAACTCACAAGATACGCAACTTTCGAGATATTCGGACCGATCCCAAATTCGCCTTTCTCCCGATAGCCTACGTAGACGAAGCATCGCGGTTTTGTGCCCAGAGACTCTGTAATTGTGCTGACTTTTTTTCGTCGGTCGTGCGACGCCCGCACCGGGCGTCCACCGACCGAGGATTTCTCGTTTCCCCCGTTAGACCCTACGTGACGAGTTTCGCTACGTCTCCCGACGACGTTCGTTCCCTCGATGGCGTGCGTCGAGGAAAAATGCGCAGCTACGTGCCCAGGTACCTTGAAATTGGGCGAAATTTTTCGTCGGTCGTGCGACGCCCGCACCGGGCGTCCACCGACCGAGAGATTTTACGTAGCTCGCTCATGCTTTGCGTTGACGATATCTAAAGGAAATTATGGTTCTTCGTCGTCGGAGATAGGGACAGTGGGAATTTCGTTAAACCAATGTTACGCACACGTGGACGATCCGGTGGGATTGGACTCAAGATTCGAGCGAGCATCCAAGCCCGCCGTTTACCCGTTCGACCGCAACACGCGTCAAGAGCGACGAGTAAACTCACAAGATACGCAACTTTCGAGATATTCGGACGATCCCAAATTCGCCTTTCTCCCGATAGCCTACGTAGACGAAGCAATCGCGGTTTTGTGCCCAGAGACTCTGTAATTGTGCTGACTTTTTTTCGTTCGGTCGTGCGACGCCCGCACCGGGCGTCCACCGACCGAGGATTTCTCGTTTCCCCGTTAGACCCTACGTGACGAGTTTCGCTACGTCTCCCGACGACGTTCGTTCCCTCGATGGCGTGCGTCGAGGAAAAATGCGCAGCTACGTGCCCAGGTACCTTGAAATTGGGCGAAATATTTCGTCGGTCGTGCGACGCCCGCACCGGGCGTCCACCGACCGAGAGATTTTACGTAGCTCGCTCATGCTTGCGTTGACGATATCTAAAAGGAAATTATGGTTCTTCGTCGTCGGAGATAGGGACAGTGGGAATTTCGTTAATCCAAATGTTACGCAACACGTGGACGATCCGGTGGGATTGGACTCAAGATTCGAGCGAGCATCCAAGCCCGCCGTTTACCCGTTCGACCGCAACACGCGTCAAGAGCGACGAGTAAACTCACAAGATACGCAACTTTCGAGATATTCGGACGATCCCAAATTCGCCTTTCTCCCGATCAGCCCTACGTAGACGAAGCATCGCGGTTTTTGTGCCCAGAGACTCTGTAATTGTGCTGACTTTTTTTCGTCGTCGTGCGACGCCCGCACCGGGCGTCCACCGACCGAGGATTTCTCGTTTCCCCGTTAGACCCCTACGTGACGAGTTTCGCTACGTCTCCCGACGACGTTCGTTCCCTCGATGGCGTGCGTCGAGGAAAATGCGCAGCTACGTGCCCAGGTACCTTGAAATTGGGCGAAATTTTTCGTCGGTCGTGCGACGACCCGCCACCGGGCGTCCACCGACCGAGAGATTTTACGTAGCTCGCTCATGCTTGCGTTGACGATATCTAAAGGAAAATTATGGTTCTTCGTCGTCGGAGATAGGGACAGTGGGAATTTCGTTAAACCAAATGTTACGCACACGTGGACGATCCGGTGGGATTGGACTCAAGATTCGAGCGAGCATCCAAGCCCGCCGTTTACCCCGTTCGACCGCAACACGCGTCAAGAGCGACGAGTAAACTCACAAGATACGCAACTTTCGAGATATTCGGACGATCCCAAATTCGCCCTTTCTCCCGATAGCCTACGTAGACGAAGCATCGCGGTTTTGTGCCCAGAGACTCTGTAATTGTGCTGACTTTTTTTCGTCGGTCGTGCGACGCCCGCACCGGGCGTCCACCGACCGAGGATTTCTCGTTTCCCCCGTTAGACCCTACGTGACGAGTTTCGCTACGTCCTCCGACGACGTTCGTTCCCCTCGATGGCGTGCGTCGAGGAAAAATGCGCAGCTACGTGCCCAGGTACCTTGAAATTGGGCGAAAATATTTCGTCGGTCGTGCGACGCCCGCACCGGGCGTCCACCGACCGAGAGATTTACGTAGCCTCGCTCATGCTTTGCGTTGAAGGAAATTATGGTTCTTCGTCGTCGGAGATAGGGACAGTGGGAATTTCGTTAATCCAAATGTTACGCACACGTGGACGATCCGGTGGGATTGGACTCAAGATTCGAGCGAGCATCCAAGCCCGCCGTTTACCCGTTCGACCGCAACACGCGTCAAGAGCGACGAGTAAACTCACAAGATACGCAACTTTCGAGATATTCGGACGATCCCAAATTCGCGTTTCTCCCGATAGCCTACGTAGACGAAGCGTCGCGGTTTTGTGCCCAGAGACTCTGTAATTGTGCTGACTTTTTTTCGTCGGTCGTGCGACGCCCGCACGGGGCGTCCACCGACCGAGGATTTCTCGTTTCCCCGTTAGACCCTACGTGACGAGTTTCGCTACGTCTCCCGACGACGTTCGTTCCCTCGATGGCGTGCGTCGAGGAAAATGCGCAGCTACGTGCCCAGGTACCTTGAAATTGGGCGAAATTTTTCGTCGGTCGTGCGACGCCCGCACCGGGCGTCCACCGACCGAGAGATTTTACGTAGCTCGCTCATGCTTGCGTTGACGATATCTAAAGGAAATTATGGTTCTTCGTCGTCGGAGATAGGGACAGTGGGAATTTCGTTAATCCAAATGTTACGCACACGTGGACGATCCGGTGGGATTGGACTCAAGATTCGAGCGAGCATCCAAGCCCGCCGTTTACCCGTTCGACCGCAACACGCGTCAAGAGCGACGAGTAAACTCACAAGATACGCAACTTTCGAGATATTCGGACGATCCCAAATTCGCCTTTCTCCCGATAGCCTACGTAGACGAAGCGTCGCGGTTTTGTGCCCAGAGACTCTGTAATTGTGCTGACTTTTTTTCGTCGGTCGTGCGACGCCCGCACCGGGCGTCCACCGACCGAGGATTTCTCGTTTCCCCGTTAGACCCTACGTGACGAGTTTCGCTACGTCTCCCGACGACGTTCGTTCCCTCGATGGCGTGCGCCGAGGAAAATGCGCAGCTACGTGCCCAGGTACCTTGAAATTGGGCGAAATATTTCGTCGGTCGTGCGACGCCCGCACCGGGCGTCCACCGACCGAGAGATTTTACGTAGCTCGCTCATGCTTGCGTTGACGATATCTAAAGGAAATTATGGTTCTTCGTCGTCGGAGATAGGGACAGTGGGAATTTCGTTAATCCAAATGTTACGCACACGTGGACGATCCGGTGGGATTGGACTCAAGATTCGAGCGAGCATCCAAGCCCGCCGTTTACCCGTTCGACCGCAACACGCGTCAAGAGCGACGAGTAAACTCACAAGATACGCAACTTTCGAGATATTCGGACGATCCCAAATTCGCCTTTCTCCCGATAGCCTACGTAGACGAAGCGTCGCGGTTTTGTGCCCAGAGACTCTGTAATTGTGCTGACTTTTTTTCGTCGGTCGTGCGACGCCCGCACCGGGCGTCCACCGACCGAGGATTTCTCGTTTCCCCGTTAGACCCTACGTGACGAGTTTCGCTACGTCTCCCGACGACGTTCGTTCCCTCGATGGCGTGCGTCGAGGAAAATGCGCAGCTACGTGCCCAGGTACCTTGAAATTGGGCGAAATTTTTCGTCGGTCGTGCGACGCCCGCACCGGGCGTCCACCGACCGAGAGATTTTACGTAGCTCGCTCATGCTTGCGTTGACGATATCTAAAGGAAATTATGGTTCTTCGTCGTCGGAGATAGGGACAGTGGGAATTTCGTTAATCCAAATGTTACGCACACGTGGACGATCCGGTGGGATTGGACTCAAGATTCGAGCGAGCATCCAAGCCCGCCGTTTACCCGTTCGACCGCAACACGCGTCAAGAGCGACGAGTAAACTCACAAGATACGCAACTTTCGAGATATTCGGACGATCCCAAATTCGCGTTTCTCCCGATAGCCTACGTAGACGAAGCATCGCGGTTTTGTGCCCAGAGACTCTGTAATTGTGCTGACTTTTTTTCGTCGGTCGTGCGACGCCCGCACCGGGCGTCCACCGACCGAGGATTTCTCGTTTCCCCGTTAGACCCTACGAGACGAGTTTCGCTACGTCTCCCGACGACGTTCGTTCCCTCGATGGCGTGCGTCGAGGAAAATGCGCAGCTACGTGCCCAGGTACCTTGAAATTGGGCGAAATATTTCGTCGGTCGTGCGACGCCCGCACCGGGCGTCCACCGACCGAGAGATTTTACGTAGCTCGCTCATGCTTGCGTTGACGATATCTAAAGGAAATTATGGTTCTTCGTCGTCGGAGATAGGGACAGTGGGAATTTCGTTAATCCAAATGTTACGCACACGTGGACGATCCGGTGGGATTGGACTCAAGATTCGAGCGAGCATCCAAGCCCGCCGTTTACCCGTTCGACCGCAACACGCGTCAAGAGCGACGAGTAAACTCACAAGATACGCAACTTTCGAGATATTCGGACGATCCCAAATTCGCCTTTCTCCCGATAGCCTACGTAGACGAAGCGTCGCGGTTTTGTGCCCAGAGACTCTGTAATTGTGCTGACTTTTTTTCGTCGGTCGTGCGACGCCCGCACGGGGCGTCCACCGACCGAGGATTTCTCGTTTCCCCGTTAGACCCTACGTGACGAGTTTCGCTACGTCTCCCGACGACGTTCGTTCCCTCGATGGCGTGCGCCGAGGAAAATGCGCAGCTACGTGCCCAGGTACCTTGAAATTGGGCGAAATATTTCGTCGGTCGTGCGACGCCCGCACCGGGCGTCCACCGACCGAGAGATTTTACGTAGCTCGCTCATGCTTGCGTTGACGATATCTAAAGGAAATTATGGTTCTTCGTCGTCGGAGATAGGGACAGTGGGAATTTCGTTAATCCAAATGTTACGCACACGTGGACGATCCGGTGGGATTGGACTCAAGATTCGAGCGAGCATCCAAGCCCGCCGTTTACCCGTTCGACCGCAACACGCGTCAAGAGCGACGAGTAAACTCACAAGATACGCAACTTTCGAGATATTCGGACGATCCCAAATTCGCCTTTCTCCCGATAGCCTACGTAGACGAAGCGTCGCGGTTTTGTGCCCAGAGACTCTGTAATTGTGCTGACTTTTTTTCGTCGGTCGTGCGACGCCCGCACCGGGCGTCCACCGACCGAGGATTTCTCGTTTCCCCGTTAGACCCTACGTGACGAGTTTCGCTACGTCTCCCGACGACGTTCGTTCCCTCGATGGCGTGCGTCGAGGAAAATGCGCAGCTACGTGCCCAGGTACCTTGAAATTGGGCGAAATTTTTCGTCGGTCGTGCGACGCCCGCACCGGGCGTCCACCGACCGAGAGATTTTACGTAGCTCGCTCATGCTTGCGTTGACGATATCTAAAGGAAATTATGGTTCTTCGTCGTCGGAGATAGGGACAGTGGGAATTTCGTTAATCCAAATGTTACGCACACGTGGACGATCCGGTGGGATTGGACTCAAGATTCGAGCGAGCATCCAAGCCCGCCGTTTACCCGTTCGACCGCAACACGCGTCAAGAGCGACGAGTAAACTCACAAGATACGCAACTTTCGAGATATTCGGACGATCCCAAATTCGCGTTTCTCCCGATAGCCTACGTAGACGAAGCATCGCGGTTTTGTGCCCAGAGACTCTGTAATTGTGCTGACTTTTTTTCGTCGGTCGTGCGACGCCCGCACCGGGCGTCCACCGACCGAGGATTTCTCGTTTCCCCGTTAGACCCTACGAGACGAGTTTCGCTACGTCTCCCGACGACGTTCGTTCCCTCGATGGCGTGCGTCGAGGAAAATGCGCAGCTACGTGCCCAGGTACCTTGAAATTGGGCGAAATATTTCGTCGGTCGTGCGACGCCCGCACCGGGCGTCCACCGACCGAGAGATTTTACGTAGCTCGCTCATGCTTGCGTTGACGATATCTAAAGGAAATTATGGTTCTTCGTCGTCGGAGATAGGGACAGTGGGAATTTCGTTAATCCAAATGTTACGCACACGTGGACGATCCGGTGGGATTGGACTCAAGATTCGAGCGAGCATCCAAGCCCGCCGTTTACCCGTTCGACCGCAACACGCGTCAAGAGCGACGAGTAAACTCACAAGATACGCAACTTTCGAGATATTCGGACGATCCCAAATTCGCCTTTCTCCCGATAGCCTACGTAGACGAAGCGTCGCGGTTTTGTGCCCAGAGACTCTGTAATTGTGCTGACTTTTTTTCGTCGGTCGTGCGACGCCCGCACGGGGCGTCCACCGACCGAGGATTTCTCGTTTCCCCGTTAGACCCTACGTGACGAGTTTCGCTACGTCTCCCGACGACGTTCGTTCCCTCGATGGCGTGCGTCGAGGAAAATGCGCAGCTACGTGCCCAGGTACCTTGAAATTGGGCGAAATTTTTCGTCGGTCGTGCGACGCCCGCACCGGGCGTCCACCGACCGAGAGATTTTACGTAGCTCGCTCATGCTTGCGTTGACGATATCTAAAGGAAATTATGGTTCTTCGTCGTCGGAGATAGGGACAGTGGGAATTTCGTTAATCCAAATGTTACGCACACGTGGACGATCCGGTGGGATTGGACTCAAGATTCGAGCGAGCATCCAAGCCCGCCGTTTACCCGTTCGACCGCAACACGCGTCAAGAGCGACGAGTAAACTCACAAGATACGCAACTTTCGAGATATTCGGACGATCCCAAATTCGCCTTTCTCCCGATAGCCTACGTAGACGAAGCGTCGCGGTTTTGTGCCCAGAGACTCTGTAATTGTGCTGACTTTTTTTCGTCGGTCGTGCGACGCCCGCACCGGGCGTCCACCGACCGAGGATTTCTCGTTTCCCCGTTAGACCCTACGTGACGAGTTTCGCTACGTCTCCCGACGACGTTCGTTCCCTCGATGGCGTGCGCCGAGGAAAATGCGCAGCTACGTGCCCAGGTACCTTGAAATTGGGCGAAATATTTCGTCGGTCGTGCGACGCCCGCACCGGGCGTCCACCGACCGAGAGATTTTACGTAGCTCGCTCATGCTTGCGTTGACGATATCTAAAGGAAATTATGGTTCTTCGTCGTCGGAGATAGGGACAGTGGGAATTTCGTTAATCCAAATGTTACGCACACGTGGACGATCCGGTGGGATTGGACTCAAGATTCGAGCGAGCATCCAAGCCCGCCGTTTACCCGTTCGACCGCAACACGCGTCAAGAGCGACGAGTAAACTCACAAGATACGCAACTTTCGAGATATTCGGACGATCCCAAATTCGCCTTTCTCCCGATAGCCTACGTAGACGAAGCGTCGCGGTTTTGTGCCCAGAGACTCTGTAATTGTGCTGACTTTTTTTCGTCGGTCGTGCGACGCCCGCACGGGGCGTCCACCGACCGAGGATTTCTCGTTTCCCCGTTAGACCCTACGTGACGAGTTTCGCTACGTCTCCCGACGACGTTCGTTCCCTCGATGGCGTGCGTCGAGGAAAATGCGCAGCTACGTGCCCAGGTACCTTGAAATTGGGCGAAATTTTTCGTCGGTCGTGCGACGCCCGCACCGGGCGTCCACCGACCGAGAGATTTTACGTAGCTCGCTCATGCTTGCGTTGACGATATCTAAAGGAAATTATGGTTCTTCGTCGTCGGAGATAGGGACAGTGGGAATTTCGTTAATCCAAATGTTACGCACACGTGGACGATCCGGTGGGATTGGACTCAAGATTCGAGCGAGCATCCAAGCCCGCCGTTTACCCGTTCGACCGCAACACGCGTCAAGAGCGACGAGTAAACTCACAAGATACGCAACTTTCGAGATATTCGGACGATCCCAAATTCGCGTTTCTCCCGATAGCCTACGTAGACGAAGCATCGCGGTTTTGTGCCCAGAGACTCTGTAATTGTGCTGACTTTTTTTCGTCGGTCGTGCGACGCCCGCACCGGGCGTCCACCGACCGAGGATTTCTCGTTTCCCCGTTAGACCCTACGAGACGAGTTTCGCTACGTCTCCCGACGACGTTCGTTCCCTCGATGGCGTGCGTCGAGGAAAATGCGCAGCTACGTGCCCAGGTACCTTGAAATTGGGCGAAATATTTCGTCGGTCGTGCGACGCCCGCACCGGGCGTCCACCGACCGAGAGATTTTACGTAGCTCGCTCATGCTTGCGTTGACGATATCTAAAGGAAATTATGGTTCTTCGTCGTCGGAGATAGGGACAGTGGGAATTTCGTTAATCCAAATGTTACGCACACGTGGACGATCCGGTGGGATTGGACTCAAGATTCGAGCGAGCATCCAAGCCCGCCGTTTACCCGTTCGACCGCAACACGCGTCAAGAGCGACGAGTAAACTCACAAGATACGCAACTTTCGAGATATTCGGACGATCCCAAATTCGCCTTTCTCCCGATAGCCTACGTAGACGAAGCGTCGCGGTTTTGTGCCCAGAGACTCTGTAATTGTGCTGACTTTTTTTCGTCGGTCGTGCGACGCCCGCACGGGGCGTCCACCGACCGAGGATTTCTCGTTTCCCCGTTAGACCCTACGTGACGAGTTTCGCTACGTCTCCCGACGACGTTCGTTCCCTCGATGGCGTGCGCCGAGGAAAATGCGCAGCTACGTGCCCAGGTACCTTGAAATTGGGCGAAATATTTCGTCGGTCGTGCGACGCCCGCACCGGGCGTCCACCGACCGAGAGATTTTACGTAGCTCGCTCATGCTTGCGTTGACGATATCTAAAGGAAATTATGGTTCTTCGTCGTCGGAGATAGGGACAGTGGGAATTTCGTTAATCCAAATGTTACGCACACGTGGACGATCCGGTGGGATTGGACTCAAGATTCGAGCGAGCATCCAAGCCCGCCGTTTACCCGTTCGACCGCAACACGCGTCAAGAGCGACGAGTAAACTCACAAGATACGCAACTTTCGAGATATTCGGACGATCCCAAATTCGCCTTTCTCCCGATAGCCTACGTAGACGAAGCGTCGCGGTTTTGTGCCCAGAGACTCTGTAATTGTGCTGACTTTTTTTCGTCGGTCGTGCGACGCCCGCACCGGGCGTCCACCGACCGAGGATTTCTCGTTTCCCCGTTAGACCCTACGTGACGAGTTTCGCTACGTCTCCCGACGACGTTCGTTCCCTCGATGGCGTGCGTCGAGGAAAATGCGCAGCTACGTGCCCAGGTACCTTGAAATTGGGCGAAATTTTTCGTCGGTCGTGCGACGCCCGCACCGGGCGTCCACCGACCGAGAGATTTTACGTAGCTCGCTCATGCTTGCGTTGACGATATCTAAAGGAAATTATGGTTCTTCGTCGTCGGAGATAGGGACATACGTCTACCTGTTGTATTTAACGTGCCGTCTCCGCCTGTCGGCTTACGACACGGCACCCAAGTGCGAGGGGTCCGGATACGCCGTATCAGCGCGCCACACGTGGCTCCCAATTTTCCTTTCGGGGGCTAGCCCGAGCAGACACCTTGGTAAGGCGGGGAGTACTTTCTAGGACCTCCCTACGGCCTAAGGAGGGACCGCTCCCGAGCTGATTTTTAGCGCAACTCACACGCTCGCTACCAACTGCCCCCACGAGGCCAAACCCATCTGACCGGGCAACGACGACCGAAGTCGCCGAAGGGGCTTCCCGGTCCCCATGGTCCCAATCTTGCATGTCATTGGTCAGACACTCGCAGGTCATAGCATGACCTACTTCCACTTTAGGCTCCTAGCCAGCCAGGCGGTGGCAACGCCAGCTCGGGTGCGCGGGAGCGCCAAGCCCGAAAGGACCGGGTCACGAAGACGCCTGGATCCTCCCCTGCGAAACCCGCTTATCAACACATCGTTCACCGACAGATCCTGCAGCTCAGAGTAGGGACGGGCAGACACACCTATCGAGCTGAACAGGACCTCCGCACACCTTCACCTCACTTTCGTGAGGATAGACAAGTCTACTCGTGTTGGTGGAGCTCCCTCCACGACCATGATGCTATGCATCGGACGAGTCACGGTCGAGGGCGCTCAGCGCTAACCCCCTCCCACATATCGACGAATGAACGCGAGCCCGCTACTTTGCTTTGCAGCTGACCCGACACTGTTCGCAAAGGTCGTAGACGACCCCGCGAGCTTTAAGGGTGAGGTGCCATGTGGTCTACACCACCCACCCGTCGGAGATAGGGACAGTGGGAATTTCGTTAATCCAAATGTTACGCACACGTGGACGATCCGGTGGGATTGGACTCAAGATTCGAGCGAGCATCCAAGCCCGCCGTTTACCCGTTCGACCGCAACACGCGTCAAGAGCGACGAGTAAACTCACAAGATACGCAACTTTCGAGATATTCGGACGATCCCAAATTCGCCTTTCTCCCGATAGCCTACGTAGACGAAGCGTCGCGGTTTTGTGCCCAGAGACTCTGTAATTGTGCTGACTTTTTTTCGTCGGTCGTGCGACGCCCGCACGGGGCGTCCACCGACCGAGGATTTCTCGTTTCCCCGTTAGACCCTACGTGACGAGTTTCGCTACGTCTCCCGACGACGTTCGTTCCCTCGATGGCGTGCGTCGAGGAAAATGCGCAGCTACGTGCCCAGGTACCTTGAAATTGGGCGAAATATTTCGTCGGTCGTGCGACGCCCGCACCGGGCGTCCACCGACCGAGAGATTTTACGTAGCTCGCTCATGCTTGCGTTGACGATATCTAAAGGAAATTATGGTTCTTCGTCGTCGGAGATAGGGACAGTGGGAATTTCGTTAATCCAAATGTTACGCACACGTGGACGATCCGGTGGGATTGGACTCAAGATTCGAGCGAGCATCCAAGCCCGCCGTTTACCCGTTCGACCGCAACACGCGTCAAGAGCGACGAGTAAACTCACAAGATACGCAACTTTCGAGATATTCGGACGATCCCAAATTCGCGTTTCTCCCGATAGCCTACGTAGACGAAGCATCGCGGTTTTGTGCCCAGAGACTCTGTAATTGTGCTGACTTTTTTTCGTCGGTCGTGCGACGCCCGCACCGGGCGTCCACCGACCGAGGATTTCTCGTTTCCCCGTTAGACCCTACGAGACGAGTTTCGCTACGTCTCCCGACGACGTTCGTTCCCTCGATGGCGTGCGTCGAGGAAAATGCGCAGCTACGTGCCCAGGTACCTTGAAATTGGGCGAAATATTTCGTCGGTCGTGCGACGCCCGCACCGGGCGTCCACCGACCGAGAGATTTTACGTAGCTCGCTCATGCTTGCGTTGACGATATCTAAAGGAAATTATGGTTCTTCGTCGTCGGAGATAGGGACAGTGGGAATTTCGTTAATCCAAATGTTACGCACACGTGGACGATCCGGTGGGATTGGACTCAAGATTCGAGCGAGCATCCAAGCCCGCCGTTTACCCGTTCGACCGCAACACGCGTCAAGAGCGACGAGTAAACTCACAAGATACGCAACTTTCGAGATATTCGGACGATCCCAAATTCGCCTTTCTCCCGATAGCCTACGTAGACGAAGCGTCGCGGTTTTGTGCCCAGAGACTCTGTAATTGTGCTGACTTTTTTTCGTCGGTCGTGCGACGCCCGCACGGGGCGTCCACCGACCGAGGATTTCTCGTTTCCCCGTTAGACCCTACGTGACGAGTTTCGCTACGTCTCCCGACGACGTTCGTTCCCTCGATGGCGTGCGTCGAGGAAAATGCGCAGCTACGTGCCCAGGTACCTTGAAATTGGGCGAAATTTTTCGTCGGTCGTGCGACGCCCGCACCGGGCGTCCACCGACCGAGAGATTTTACGTAGCTCGCTCATGCTTGCGTTGACGATATCTAAAGGAAATTATGGTTCTTCGTCGTCGGAGATAGGGACAGTGGGAATTTCGTTAATCCAAATGTTACGCACACGTGGACGATCCGGTGGGATTGGACTCAAGATTCGAGCGAGCATCCAAGCCCGCCGTTTACCCGTTCGACCGCAACACGCGTCAAGAGCGACGAGTAAACTCACAAGATACGCAACTTTCGAGATATTCGGACGATCCCAAATTCGCCTTTCTCCCGATAGCCTACGTAGACGAAGCGTCGCGGTTTTGTGCCCAGAGACTCTGTAATTGTGCTGACTTTTTTTCGTCGGTCGTGCGACGCCCGCACCGGGCGTCCACCGACCGAGGATTTCTCGTTTCCCCGTTAGACCCTACGTGACGAGTTTCGCTACGTCTCCCGACGACGTTCGTTCCCTCGATGGCGTGCGCCGAGGAAAATGCGCAGCTACGTGCCCAGGTACCTTGAAATTGGGCGAAATATTTCGTCGGTCGTGCGACGCCCGCACCGGGCGTCCACCGACCGAGAGATTTTACGTAGCTCGCTCATGCTTGCGTTGACGATATCTAAAGGAAATTATGGTTCTTCGTCGTCGGAGATAGGGACAGTGGGAATTTCGTTAATCCAAATGTTACGCACACGTGGACGATCCGGTGGGATTGGACTCAAGATTCGAGCGAGCATCCAAGCCCGCCGTTTACCCGTTCGACCGCAACACGCGTCAAGAGCGACGAGTAAACTCACAAGATACGCAACTTTCGAGATATTCGGACGATCCCAAATTCGCCTTTCTCCCGATAGCCTACGTAGACGAAGCGTCGCGGTTTTGTGCCCAGAGACTCTGTAATTGTGCTGACTTTTTTTCGTCGGTCGTGCGACGCCCGCACGGGGCGTCCACCGACCGAGGATTTCTCGTTTCCCCGTTAGACCCTACGTGACGAGTTTCGCTACGTCTCCCGACGACGTTCGTTCCCTCGATGGCGTGCGTCGAGGAAAATGCGCAGCTACGTGCCCAGGTACCTTGAAATTGGGCGAAATTTTTCGTCGGTCGTGCGACGCCCGCAC
>NW_025108617.1:10000-12500 GCF_019457755.1 Venturia canescens | reverse complement strand
GTAGACCGACACCCAACGGGTCGCGACGTCCTACTAGGGGAGAAGTGCACGACGACGACACCCGGCAAAAAAATCATACGGACGCGTGCCGCGGGACCGAGGTCCCTGACATCGCGAACCGTACAATTGCCAGGATCGCTGACGATGAATCTCTCCATTCGAACTTTTGGGTTTCTCAGGTTTACCCCTGAACGGTTTCACGTACTCTTGAACTCTCTCTTCAAAGTTCTTTTCAACTTTCCCTCACGGTACTTGTTCGCTATCGGTCTCGTGGTCGTATTTAGCCTTAGATGGAGTTTACCACCCACTTAGAGCTGCACTCTCAAGCAACCCGACTCTAAGGAGAGATCCTCCCGAAACGCGTCTCGGTCGCTACAGGCCTGGCACCCTCTACGGGTAATTGGCCCCATTCAAGATGGACTTGGACTCGAGCATACGCCCCGGGATAAGTGGATCCTCCCGAACACTACATTTCCCAGCGGCAGTGCCGCGGGATTCAGTGCTGGGCTATTTCCTGTTCGCTCGCAGCTACTAAGGAAATCCTGGTTAGTTTCTTTTCCTCCGCTTAGTAATATGCTTAAATTCAGCGGGTAGTCTCGCCTGCTCTGAGGTCGTCGATTTTATTCAAAACCATGAGAATTCCAACACATCCGTGGGTGCCTGGTACGATGTTTATATAACAACATACACAACACACATTTCTCTCTCCGTATGAATTTTTCATTGGCGGAAGAGCGATGCGATCAGTTCGAGACGAGTGAAAATCAAAGTGGAAACATTTCGCGTTCGATTACCCAACCACCGAACCACGTGCTCGAACCACGCTGTTTTTCTTTCATCAAATGACACCTTCCGATTCTCGTATGTGCGAACAATTCTTTAAAAACACGCTACATGCGGGCTCGCCCCCGTTGCGCGAGCGATCCGGTCAGTATCTGTCCTTTAAAAACTAACAATTAGCTCCGGAACTCGATCGACCGGCCGTTCGGCGGCGGCGTGTCTGCTCACTTATCAAAGTAGCGGCGAATTGCGCACGAGAATGGAAAAAAAAAAACAACGACGGACAACACGGTCCGGGGGGGCATGCCCCACCTCTCTCTCTTTTCCCATCATCTCCGCACACGCTCGACTCGAAAAATTCAAGGAACGGCCATTTGGTTGTGCTCGATTCTCATAGAGTATCGCGGGCGAATGCGAATAGATTTGAACTTCTCCCCGGCAAAGGGAGAAAATGAATTCGCGATTCGCACACGCTGGCTCACGAAATCCGGATCGAAGGGACTCGATCTCCGAGACTTGCGGGAGAGCGCGTTATTTCAAGCGACGCAGACGCGCACCCCCCTTTTGTACAAGGGCATGGGGTCAACGAACGCCCAATACATTCGCTACACGCGATGACGAAATCATCGCGAGAGCAGTCTAAATTTTATGCATAAACGACCCTCAGCCAGGCGTGGTCCGGGAATTGTATCCGTGGACCGCAATGTGCGTTCGAAATGTCGATGTTCATGTGTCCTGCAGTTCACAAGTTGACGCGCAATTAGCTGCGTTCTTCATCGACCCACGAGCCAAGTGATCCACCGTTCAGGGTAATCATATAATAACATATTTGTGCGTTACAAACAGCATTATTCATAAATCTTGTTCTTAAAAATTCGAGCATCGTCGACAAGGACGGTTTCGCAAGCCCGCCAACCCTAAAATTTAAGGGAGACGCGACGAGCGAAGTCGCTGGTACAAGCGCGCGCAATCAGTTGATCGCAAGCGCAAGGCCGCGACAGCAAAACGGCCGCAAGTCTCGGCGACGACTAAAGACTCCGGAACGAGCCCGGCGTGTGTGTGTCTTTGCCATGTAATGGTTGTGTCGTCGCTAAGATAAAAGCGGTCCCGGCGCTGCTCACGCTGATTTTTACTCTTGGGCGAAATTTCATTGAAAAACCTCGGAAAACAGGCACAACGCGTGAGCGCATAGCGAGCTTCCTTTACTGAGCAATAAGTGGGGCTCAATTAGGTTGCCCAACGGTGAGCAGCAGCAACACGAGAAACCGCCTTACGGCGCAGTAATGCAGAGAAACAACGAGATGAAGAAACGAATAGAGAATATTGAGGGAAAAAAAAAGCTTCAAAAAGGCCTCTCCTCCTCCCCCCCCCATCCTCACTCGACATTCGTTTTCTTCAAAGCTCGCGACCGTTTCTTCGTTCAAATGGGGCGCGCGGAAGGGACCTTTTTTTTCTTCCCTTCCCTGTCGCACCCGAGATTCTATCATCCGTGATGTTTTTCTTTCTATCAGGATAGCGCACGCGTTTGCGTCCGAATGGCACGAGCACAAGGACTGTGAAAATGCGTCAACATGATCACGGTAGCGCCAATCGAAAATCTCAAAAACAACACCGCGCTTGTGAGCGTGTTGAACTTTATTTGTTTGAATTACAAAACTTTATTATCGCTGTTGCTCGTTTGCACGGCAAGCGCTTTTATATACGTTAATGATCCTTCCGC
>NW_025108617.1:0-7500 GCF_019457755.1 Venturia canescens | reverse complement strand
AAAACTCATTGACTTTGTACTCGTCGTCGTCGACGACGACGACGACGACCTTTTACTCTCTGATACTAGTACGAGGGCGCCGTAACTTGGCCTGCAGCCGAGCGGTCTTAAGCATGGCGGTAAAGGGGGAAAAACTCGAAGCTCCACTCTTGACGAGCAGGGAGGATGAGTTAACAAAGTTCTTCGGACAGTTTGACAATTTTTAATCTACGTTTTGTCAATATGAACAATATAATAATTCAACAATATCGAAATGAAGAACTTGAAATCAATATACATGGGGAAGACAGATATAAATAGATTTGTAATGATTATGCTCGCTTCTGTCCGCGTTTGACGAAGCACGACGAATGGGTACAAAAATATACATTAGCAGAGCTGTTGGAGTTATCGAAGATAATATTCTGAGAAAATGAAACATTTTTTCGTCGGTCGTGCGACGCCCGCACCGGGCGTCCACCGACCGAGGATTTCTCGTTTCCCCGTTAGACCCTACGTGACGAGTTTCGCTACGTCTCCCGACGACGTTCGTTCCCTCGATGGCGTGCGCCGAGGAAAATGCGCAGCTACGTGCCCAGGTACCTTGAAATTGGGCGAAATTTTTCGTCGGTCGTGCGACGCCCGCACCGGGCGTCCACCGACCGAGAGATTTTACGTAGCTCGCTCATGCTTGCGTTGACGATATCTAAAGGAAATTATGGTTCTTCGTCGTCGGAGATAGGGACAGTGGGAATTTCGTTAATCCAAATGTTACGCACACGTGGACGATCCGGTGGGATTGGACTCAAGATTCGAGCGAGCATCCAAGCCCGCCGTTTACCCGTTCGACCGCAACACGCGTCAAGAGCGACGAGTAAACTCACAAGATACGCAACTTTCGAGATATTCGGACGATCCCAAATTCGCCTTTCTCCCGATAGCCTACGTAGACGAAGCGTCGCGGTTTTGTGCCCAGAGACTCTGTAATTGTGCTGACTTTTTTTCGTCGGTCGTGCGACGCCCGCACCGGGCGTCCACCGACCGAGGATTTCTCGTTTCCCCGTTAGACCCTACGTGACGAGTTTCGCTACGTCTCCCGACGACGTTCGTTCCCTCGATGGCGTGCGCCGAGGAAAATGCGCAGCTACGTGCCCAGGTACCTTGAAATTGGGCGAAATATTTCGTCGGTCGTGCGACGCCCGCACCGGGCGTCCACCGACCGAGAGATTTTACGTAGCTCGCTCATGCTTGCGTTGACGATATCTAAAGGAAATTATGGTTCTTCGTCGTCGGAGATAGGGACAGTGGGAATTTCGTTAATCCAAATGTTACGCACACGTGGACGATCCGGTGGGATTGGACTCAAGATTCGAGCGAGCATCCAAGCCCGCCGTTTACCCGTTCGACCGCAACACGCGTCAAGAGCGACGAGTAAACTCACAAGATACGCAACTTTCGAGATATTCGGACGATCCCAAATTCGCCTTTCTCCCGATAGCCTACGTAGACGAAGCGTCGCGGTTTTGTGCCCAGAGACTCTGTAATTGTGCTGACTTTTTTTCGTCGGTCGTGCGACGCCCGCACGGGGCGTCCACCGACCGAGGATTTCTCGTTTCCCCGTTAGACCCTACGTGACGAGTTTCGCTACGTCTCCCGACGACGTTCGTTCCCTCGATGGCGTGCGTCGAGGAAAATGCGCAGCTACGTGCCCAGGTACCTTGAAATTGGGCGAAATATTTCGTCGGTCGTGCGACGCCCGCACCGGGCGTCCACCGACCGAGAGATTTTACGTAGCTCGCTCATGCTTGCGTTGACGATATCTAAAGGAAATTATGGTTCTTCGTCGTCGGAGATAGGGACAGTGGGAATTTCGTTAATCCAAATGTTACGCACACGTGGACGATCCGGTGGGATTGGACTCAAGATTCGAGCGAGCATCCAAGCCCGCCGTTTACCCGTTCGACCGCAACACGCGTCAAGAGCGACGAGTAAACTCACAAGATACGCAACTTTCGAGATATTCGGACGATCCCAAATTCGCCTTTCTCCCGATAGCCTACGTAGACGAAGCGTCGCGGTTTTGTGCCCAGAGACTCTGTAATTGTGCTGACTTTTTTTCGTCGGTCGTGCGACGCCCGCACCGGGCGTCCACCGACCGAGGATTTCTCGTTTCCCCGTTAGACCCTACGAGACGAGTTTCGCTACGTCTCCCGACGACGTTCGTTCCCTCGATGGCGTGCGTCGAGGAAAATGCGCAGCTACGTGCCCAGGTACCTTGAAATTGGGCGAAATATTTCGTCGGTCGTGCGACGCCCGCACCGGGCGTCCACCGACCGAGAGATTTTACGTAGCTCGCTCATGCTTGCGTTGACGATATCTAAAGGAAATTATGGTTCTTCGTCGTCGGAGATAGGGACAGTGGGAATTTCGTTAATCCAAATGTTACGCACACGTGGACGATCCGGTGGGATTGGACTCAAGATTCGAGCGAGCATCCAAGCCCGCCGTTTACCCGTTCGACCGCAACACGCGTCAAGAGCGACGAGTAAACTCACAAGATACGCAACTTTCGAGATATTCGGACGATCCCAAATTCGCCTTTCTCCCGATAGCCTACGTAGACGAAGCGTCGCGGTTTTGTGCCCAGAGACTCTGTAATTGTGCTGACTTTTTTTCGTCGGTCGTGCGACGCCCGCACGGGGCGTCCACCGACCGAGGATTTCTCGTTTCCCCGTTAGACCCTACGTGACGAGTTTCGCTACGTCTCCCGACGACGTTCGTTCCCTCGATGGCGTGCGTCGAGGAAAATGCGCAGCTACGTGCCCAGGTACCTTGAAATTGGGCGAAATTTTTCGTCGGTCGTGCGACGCCCGCACCGGGCGTCCACCGACCGAGAGATTTTACGTAGCTCGCTCATGCTTGCGTTGACGATATCTAAAGGAAATTATGGTTCTTCGTCGTCGGAGATAGGGACAGTGGGAATTTCGTTAATCCAAATGTTACGCACACGTGGACGATCCGGTGGGATTGGACTCAAGATTCGAGCGAGCATCCAAGCCCGCCGTTTACCCGTTCGACCGCAACACGCGTCAAGAGCGACGAGTAAACTCACAAGATACGCAACTTTCGAGATATTCGGACGATCCCAAATTCGCCTTTCTCCCGATAGCCTACGTAGACGAAGCGTCGCGGTTTTGTGCCCAGAGACTCTGTAATTGTGCTGACTTTTTTTCGTCGGTCGTGCGACGCCCGCACGGGGCGTCCACCGACCGAGGATTTCTCGTTTCCCCGTTAGACCCTACGTGACGAGTTTCGCTACGTCTCCCGACGACGTTCGTTCCCTCGATGGCGTGCGTCGAGGAAAATGCGCAGCTACGTGCCCAGGTACCTTGAAATTGGGCGAAATTTTTCGTCGGTCGTGCGACGCCCGCACCGGGCGTCCACCGACCGAGAGATTTTACGTAGCTCGCTCATGCTTGCGTTGACGATATCTAAAGGAAATTATGGTTCTTCGTCGTCGGAGATAGGGACAGTGGGAATTTCGTTAATCCAAATGTTACGCACACGTGGACGATCCGGTGGGATTGGACTCAAGATTCGAGCGAGCATCCAAGCCCGCCGTTTACCCGTTCGACCGCAACACGCGTCAAGAGCGACGAGTAAACTCACAAGATACGCAACTTTCGAGATATTCGGACGATCCCAAATTCGCCTTTCTCCCGATAGCCTACGTAGACGAAGCGTCGCGGTTTTGTGCCCAGAGACTCTGTAATTGTGCTGACTTTTTTTCGTCGGTCGTGCGACGCCCGCACCGGGCGTCCACCGACCGAGGATTTCTCGTTTCCCCGTTAGACCCTACGTGACGAGTTTCGCTACGTCTCCCGACGACGTTCGTTCCCTCGATGGCGTGCGTCGAGGAAAATGCGCAGCTACGTGCCCAGGTACCTTGAAATTGGGCGAAATTTTTCGTCGGTCGTGCGACGCCCGCACCGGGCGTCCACCGACCGAGAGATTTTACGTAGCTCGCTCATGCTTGCGTTGACGATATCTAAAGGAAATTATGGTTCTTCGTCGTCGGAGATAGGGACAGTGGGAATTTCGTTAATCCAAATGTTACGCACACGTGGACGATCCGGTGGGATTGGACTCAAGATTCGAGCGAGCATCCAAGCCCGCCGTTTACCCGTTCGACCGCAACACGCGTCAAGAGCGACGAGTAAACTCACAAGATACGCAACTTTCGAGATATTCGGACGATCCCAAATTCGCGTTTCTCCCGATAGCCTACGTAGACGAAGCATCGCGGTTTTGTGCCCAGAGACTCTGTAATTGTGCTGACTTTTTTTCGTCGGTCGTGCGACGCCCGCACCGGGCGTCCACCGACCGAGGATTTCTCGTTTCCCCGTTAGACCCTACGAGACGAGTTTCGCTACGTCTCCCGACGACGTTCGTTCCCTCGATGGCGTGCGTCGAGGAAAATGCGCAGCTACGTGCCCAGGTACCTTGAAATTGGGCGAAATATTTCGTCGGTCGTGCGACGCCCGCACCGGGCGTCCACCGACCGAGAGATTTTACGTAGCTCGCTCATGCTTGCGTTGACGATATCTAAAGGAAATTATGGTTCTTCGTCGTCGGAGATAGGGACAGTGGGAATTTCGTTAATCCAAATGTTACGCACACGTGGACGATCCGGTGGGATTGGACTCAAGATTCGAGCGAGCATCCAAGCCCGCCGTTTACCCGTTCGACCGCAACACGCGTCAAGAGCGACGAGTAAACTCACAAGATACGCAACTTTCGAGATATTCGGACGATCCCAAATTCGCCTTTCTCCCGATAGCCTACGTAGACGAAGCGTCGCGGTTTTGTGCCCAGAGACTCTGTAATTGTGCTGACTTTTTTTCGTCGGTCGTGCGACGCCCGCACGGGGCGTCCACCGACCGAGGATTTCTCGTTTCCCCGTTAGACCCTACGTGACGAGTTTCGCTACGTCTCCCGACGACGTTCGTTCCCTCGATGGCGTGCGTCGAGGAAAATGCGCAGCTACGTGCCCAGGTACCTTGAAATTGGGCGAAATTTTTCGTCGGTCGTGCGACGCCCGCACCGGGCGTCCACCGACCGAGAGATTTTACGTAGCTCGCTCATGCTTGCGTTGACGATATCTAAAGGAAATTATGGTTCTTCGTCGTCGGAGATAGGGACAGTGGGAATTTCGTTAATCCAAATGTTACGCACACGTGGACGATCCGGTGGGATTGGACTCAAGATTCGAGCGAGCATCCAAGCCCGCCGTTTACCCGTTCGACCGCAACACGCGTCAAGAGCGACGAGTAAACTCACAAGATACGCAACTTTCGAGATATTCGGACGATCCCAAATTCGCCTTTCTCCCGATAGCCTACGTAGACGAAGCGTCGCGGTTTTGTGCCCAGAGACTCTGTAATTGTGCTGACTTTTTTTCGTCGGTCGTGCGACGCCCGCACCGGGCGTCCACCGACCGAGGATTTCTCGTTTCCCCGTTAGACCCTACGTGACGAGTTTCGCTACGTCTCCCGACGACGTTCGTTCCCTCGATGGCGTGCGCCGAGGAAAATGCGCAGCTACGTGCCCAGGTACCTTGAAATTGGGCGAAATATTTCGTCGGTCGTGCGACGCCCGCACCGGGCGTCCACCGACCGAGAGATTTTACGTAGCTCGCTCATGCTTGCGTTGACGATATCTAAAGGAAATTATGGTTCTTCGTCGTCGGAGATAGGGACAGTGGGAATTTCGTTAATCCAAATGTTACGCACACGTGGACGATCCGGTGGGATTGGACTCAAGATTCGAGCGAGCATCCAAGCCCGCCGTTTACCCGTTCGACCGCAACACGCGTCAAGAGCGACGAGTAAACTCACAAGATACGCAACTTTCGAGATATTCGGACGATCCCAAATTCGCCTTTCTCCCGATAGCCTACGTAGACGAAGCGTCGCGGTTTTGTGCCCAGAGACTCTGTAATTGTGCTGACTTTTTTTCGTCGGTCGTGCGACGCCCGCACGGGGCGTCCACCGACCGAGGATTTCTCGTTTCCCCGTTAGACCCTACGTGACGAGTTTCGCTACGTCTC
Organism: Venturia canescens; assembly: GCF_019457755.1. Classification (NCBI taxonomy): domain Eukaryota; kingdom Metazoa; phylum Arthropoda; class Insecta; order Hymenoptera; family Ichneumonidae; genus Venturia; species Venturia canescens. The sequence goes on along the minus strand of NW_025108617.1, from coordinate 1,412 downwards.
CCGACGACGTTCGTTCCCTCGATGGCGTGCGTCGAGGAAAATGCGCAGCTACGTGCCCAGGTACCTTGAAATTGGGCGAAATTTTTCGTCGGTCGTGCGACGCCCGCACCGGGCGTCCACCGACCGAGAGATTTTACGTAGCTCGCTCATGCTTGCGTTGACGATATCTAAAGGAAATTATGGTTCTTCGTCGTCGGAGATAGGGACAGTGGGAATTTCGTTAATCCAAATGTTACGCACACGTGGACGATCCGGTGGGATTGGACTCAAGATTCGAGCGAGCATCCAAGCCCGCCGTTTACCCGTTCGACCGCAACACGCGTCAAGAGCGACGAGTAAACTCACAAGATACGCAACTTTCGAGATATTCGGACGATCCCAAATTCGCCTTTCTCCCGATAGCCTACGTAGACGAAGCGTCGCGGTTTTGTGCCCAGAGACTCTGTAATTGTGCTGACTTTTTTTCGTCGGTCGTGCGACGCCCGCACCGGGCGTCCACCGACCGAGGATTTCTCGTTTCCCCGTTAGACCCTACGTGACGAGTTTCGCTACGTCTCCCGACGACGTTCGTTCCCTCGATGGCGTGCGTCGAGGAAAATGCGCAGCTACGTGCCCAGGTACCTTGAAATTGGGCGAAATTTTTCGTCGGTCGTGCGACGCCCGCACCGGGCGTCCACCGACCGAGAGATTTTACGTAGCTCGCTCATGCTTGCGTTGACGATATCTAAAGGAAATTATGGTTCTTCGTCGTCGGAGATAGGGACATCGCGGTTTTGTGCCCAGAGACTCTGTAATTGTGCTGACTTTTTTTCGTCGGTCGTGCGACGTCATTCGTTGACTGCTCGATAATCACGTTAAGCTTTTCTCATCAGTCATTGTTAGATTTTGCATATAGAAATCGGTCGACGCGCATTGCCTGTCTTAGTATTCGAGGAAAATTCGACGTTTATTACTTGCCATTGCCCCTGTGAAATAATCGACATGCATTACTTATCTTTGATTACGAAAATTATCTAACGCGCATTGCTTGTCTCCGAATCCGAAAACTTTCGACGCTCATTGCTTTACTTTGAATACGAGAAATAATCCACGCGCATTGCTTGTCTTTGAATATGCGAAGTACTCGACGCGCATTGCCTGTCTTTAAACGCGAGAAATTTTCCACGCGCATGGTTTTTCTTGGAATATGAGAAATGTATCACGCGCATTTTGCTTGTCCTAGAATATGAGCAATGTTCGACGCGCATTACCCATCTTGGAATACGAGGTAAATTCGACGCGCATTGCTTTACTTGGAACACGAGAAATAATTCACGCGCATCGCTTCTCTTTGAATATGAGAAATATTTCACGCGCATTGCTTTTCTTAGAATATGAGAAATATTTCACGTGCATTGCTTTTCTTAGAATGT
>NW_025108616.1:30000-35000 GCF_019457755.1 Venturia canescens | reverse complement strand
GCGTTCATTCGTCGATATGTGGGAGGGGGTTAGCGCTGAGCGCCCTCGACCGTGACTCGTCCGATGCATAGCATCATGGTCGTGGAGGGAGCTCCACCAACACGAGTAGACTTGTCTATCCTCACGAAAGTGAGGTGAAGGTGTGCGGAGGTCCTGTTCAGCTCGATAGGTGTGTCTGCCCGTCCCTACTCTGAGCTGCAGGATCTGTCGGTGAACGGTATGTTGATAAGCGGGTTTCGCAGGGGAGGATCCAGGCGTCTTCGTGACCCGGTCCTTTCGGGCTTGGCGCTCCCGCGCACCCGAGCTGGCGTTGCCACCGCCTGGCTGGCTAGGAGCCTAAAGTGGAAGTAGGTCATGCTATGGCCTGCGAGTGTCTGACCAATGACATGCAAGATTGGGACCATGGGGACCGGGAAGCCCCTTCGGCGACTTCGGTCGTCGTTGCCCGGTCAGATGGGTTTGGCCTCGTGGGGGCAGTTGGTAGCGAGCGTGTGAGTTGCGCTAAAAATCAGCTCGGGAGCGGTCCCTCCTTAGGCCGTAGGGAGGTCCTAGAAAGTACTCCCCGCCTTACCAAGGTGTCTGCTCGGGCTAGCCCCCGAAAGGAAAATTGGGAGCCACGTGTGGCGCGCTGATACGGCGTATCCGGACCCCTCGCACTTGGGTGCCGTGTCGTAAGCCGACAGGCGGAGACGGCACGTTAAATACAACAGGTAGACGTATGTCCCTATCTCCTACGACGAAGAACCATAATTTCCTTTAGATATCGTCAACGCAAGCATGAGCGAGCTACGTAAAATCTCTCGGTCGGTGGACGCCCGGTGCGGGCGTCGCACGACCGACGAAAAATTTCGCCCAATTTCAAGGTACCTGGGCACGTAGCTGCGCATTTTCCTCGACGCACGCCATCGAGGGAACGAACGTCGTCGGGAGACGTAGCGAAACTCGTCACGTAGGGTCTAACGGGGAAACGAGAAATCCTCGGTCGGTGGACGCCCCGTGCGGGCGTCGCACGACCGACGAAAAAAAGTCAGCACAATTACAGAGTCTCTGGGCACAAAACCGCGATGCTTCGTCTACGTAGGCTATCGGGAGAAAGGCGAATTTGGGATCGTCCGAATATCTCGAAAGTTGCGTATCTTGTGAGTTTACTCGTCGCTCTTGACGCGTGTTGCGGTCGAACGGGTAAACGGCGGGCTTGGATGCTCGCTCGAATCTTGAGTCCAATCCCACCGGATCGTCCACGTGTGCGTAACATTTGGATTAACGAAATTCCCACTGTCCCTATCTCCGACGACGAAGAACCATAATTTCCTTTAGATATCGTCAACGCAAGCATGAGCGAGCTACGTAAAATCTCTCGGTCGGTGGACGCCCGGTGCGGGCGTCGCACGACCGACGAAATATTTCGCCCAATTTCAAGGTACCTGGGCACGTAGCTGCGCATTTTCCTCGACGCACGCCATCGAGGGAACGAACGTCGTCGGGAGACGTAGCGAAACTCGTCACGTAGGGTCTAACGGGGAAACGAGAAATCCTCGGTCGGTGGACGCCCGGTGCGGGCGTCGCACGACCGACGAAAAAAAGTCAGCACAATTACAGAGTCTCTGGGCACAAAACCGCGATGCTTCGTCTACGTAGGCTATCGGGAGAAAGGCGAATTTGGGATCGTCCGAATATCTCGAAAGTTGCGTATCTTGTGAGTTTACTCGTCGCTCTTGACGCGTGTTGCGGTCGAACGGGTAAACGGCGGGCTTGGATGCTCGCTCGAATCTTGAGTCCAATCCCACCGGATCGTCCACGTGTGCGTAACATTTGGTTTAACGAAATTCCCACTGTCCCTATCTCCGACGACGAAGAACCATAATTTCCTTTAGATATCGTCAACGCAAGCATGAGCGAGCTACGTAAAATCTCTCGGTCGGTGGACGCCCGGTGCGGGCGTCGCACGACCGACGAAATATTTCGCCCAATTTCAAGGTACCTGGGCACGTAGCTGCGCATTTTCCTCGACGCACGCCATCGAGGGAACGAACGTCGTCGGGAGACGTAGCGAAACTCGTCACGTAGGGTCTAACGGGGAAACGAGAAATCCTCGGTCGGTGGACGCCCGGTGCGGGCGTCGCACGACCGACGAAAAAAAGTCAGCACAATTACAGAGTCTCTGGGCACAAAACCGCGATGCTTCGTCTACGTAGGCTATCGGGAGAAAGGCGAATTTGGGATCGTCCGAATATCTCGAAAGTTGCGTATCTTGTGAGTTTACTCGTCGCTCTTGACGCGTGTTGCGGTCGAACGGGTAAACGGCGGGCTTGGATGCTCGCTCGAATCTTGAGTCCAATCCCACCGGATCGTCCACGTGTGCGTAACATTTGGTTTAACGAAATTCCCACTGTCCCTATCTCCGACGACGAAGAACCATAATTTCCTTTAGATATCGTCAACGCAAGCATGAGCGAGCTACGTAAAATCTCTCGGTCGGTGGACGCCCGGTGCGGGCGTCGCACGACCGACGAAATATTTCGCCCAATTTCAAGGTACCTGGGCACGTAGCTGCGCATTTTCCTCGACGCACGCCATCGAGGGAACGAACGTCGTCGGGAGACGTAGCGAAACTCGTCACGTAGGGTCTAACGGGGAAACGAGAAATCCTCGGTCGGTGGACGCCCGGTGCGGGCGTCGCACGACCGACGAAAAAAAGTCAGCACAATTACAGAGTCTCTGGGCACAAAACCGCGATGCTTCGTCTACGTAGGCTATCGGGAGAAAGGCGAATTTGGGATCGTCCGAATATCTCGAAAGTTGCGTATCTTGTGAGTTTACTCGTCGCTCTTGACGCGTGTTGCGGTCGAACGGGTAAACGGCGGGCTTGGATGCTCGCTCGAATCTTGAGTCCAATCCCACCGGATCGTCCACGTGTGCGTAACATTTGGTTTAACGAAATTCCCACTGTCCCTATCTCCGACGACGAAGAACCATAATTTCCTTTAGATATCGTCAACGCAAGCATGAGCGAGCTACGTAAAATCTCTCGGTCGGTGGACGCCCGGTGCGGGCGTCGCACGACCGACGAAAAATTTCGCCCAATTTCAAGGTACCTGGGCACGTAGCTGCGCATTTTCCTCGACGCACGCCATCGAGGGAACGAACGTCGTCGGGAGACGTAGCGAAACTCGTCACGTAGGGTCTAACGGGGAAACGAGAAATCCTCGGTCGGTGGACGCCCGGTGCGGGCGTCGCACGACCGACGAAAAAAAGTCAGCACAATTACAGAGTCTCTGGGCACAAAACCGCGATGCTTCGTCTACGTAGGCTATCGGGAGAAAGGCGAATTTGGGATCGTCCGAATATCTCGAAAGTTGCGTATCTTGTGAGTTTACTCGTCGCTCTTGACGCGTGTTGCGGTCGAACGGGTAAACGGCGGGCTTGGATGCTCGCTCGAATCTTGAGTCCAATCCCACCGGATCGTCCACGTGTGCGTAACATTTGGTTTAACGAAATTCCCACTGTCCCTATCTCCGACGACGAAGAACCATAATTTCCTTTAGATATCGTCAACGCAAGCATGAGCGAGCTACGTAAAATCTCTCGGTCGGTGGACGCCCGGTGCGGGCGTCGCACGACCGACGAAATATTTCGCCCAATTTCAAGGTACCTGGGCACGTAGCTGCGCATTTTCCTCGACGCACGCCATCGAGGGAACGAACGTCGTCGGGAGACGTAGCGAAACTCGTCACGTAGGGTCTAACGGGGAAACGAGAAATCCTCGGTCGGTGGACGCCCGGTGCGGGCGTCGCACGACCGACGAAAAAAAGTCAGCACAATTACAGAGTCTCTGGGCACAAAACCGCGATGCTTCGTCTACGTAGGCTATCGGGAGAAAGGCGAATTTGGGATCGTCCGAATATCTCGAAAGTTGCGTATCTTGTGAGTTTACTCGTCGCTCTTGACGCGTGTTGCGGTCGAACGGGTAAACGGCGGGCTTGGATGCTCGCTCGAATCTTGAGTCCAATCCCACCGGATCGTCCACGTGTGCGTAACATTTGGATTAACGAAATTCCCACTGTCCCTATCTCCTACGACGAAGAACCATAATTTCCTTTAGATATCGTCAACGCAAGCATGAGCGAGCTACGTAAAATCTCTCGGTCGGTGGACGCCCGGTGCGGGCGTCGCACGACCGACGAAAAATTTCGCCCAATTTCAAGGTACCTGGGCACGTAGCTGCGCATTTTCCTCGACGCACGCCATCGAGGGAACGAACGTCGTCGGGAGACGTAGCGAAACTCGTCACGTAGGGTCTAACGGGGAAACGAGAAATCCTCGGTCGGTGGACGCCCCGTGCGGGCGTCGCACGACCGACGAAAAAAAGTCAGCACAATTACAGAGTCTCTGGGCACAAAACCGCGATGCTTCGTCTACGTAGGCTATCGGGAGAAAGGCGAATTTGGGATCGTCCGAATATCTCGAAAGTTGCGTATCTTGTGAGTTTACTCGTCGCTCTTGACGCGTGTTGCGGTCGAACGGGTAAACGGCGGGCTTGGATGCTCGCTCGAATCTTGAGTCCAATCCCACCGGATCGTCCACGTGTGCGTAACATTTGGATTAACGAAATTCCCACTGTCCCTATCTCCGACGACGAAGAACCATAATTTCCTTTAGATATCGTCAACGCAAGCATGAGCGAGCTACGTAAAATCTCTCGGTCGGTGGACGCCCGGTGCGGGCGTCGCACGACCGACGAAATATTTCGCCCAATTTCAAGGTACCTGGGCACGTAGCTGCGCATTTTCCTCGACGCACGCCATCGAGGGAACGAACGTCGTCGGGAGACGTAGCGAAACTCGTCTCGTAGGGTCTAACGGGGAAACGAGAAATCCTCGGTCGGTGGACGCCCCGTGCGGGCGTCGCACGACCGACGAAAAAATGTTTCATTTTCTCAGAATATTATCTTCGATAACTCCAACAGCTCTGCTAATGTATATTTTTGTACCCATTCGTCG
>NW_025108616.1:7500-17500 GCF_019457755.1 Venturia canescens | reverse complement strand
CGAAAAAAAGTCAGCACAATTACAGAGTCTCTGGGCACAAAACCGCGATGCTTCGTCTACGTAGGCTATCGGGAGAAACGCGAATTTGGGATCGTCCGAATATCTCGAAAGTTGCGTATCTTGTGAGTTTACTCGTCGCTCTTGACGCGTGTTGCGGTCGAACGGGTAAACGGCGGGCTTGGATGCTCGCTCGAATCTTGAGTCCAATCCCACCGGATCGTCCACGTGTGCGTAACATTTGGTTTAACGAAATTCCCACTGTCCCTATCTCCGACGACGAAGAACCATAATTTCCTTTAGATATCGTCAACGCAAGCATGAGCGAGCTACGTAAAATCTCTCGGTCGGTGGACGCCCGGTGCGGGCGTCGCACGACCGACGAAATATTTCGCCCAATTTCAAGGTACCTGGGCACGTAGCTGCGCATTTTCCTCGACGCACGCCATCGAGGGAACGAACGTCGTCGGGAGACGTAGCGAAACTCGTCACGTAGGGTCTAACGGGGAAACGAGAAATCCTCGGTCGGTGGACGCCCGGTGCGGGCGTCGCACGACCGACGAAAAAAAGTCAGCACAATTACAGAGTCTCTGGGCACAAAACCGCGATGCTTCGTCTACGTAGGCTATCGGGAGAAAGGCGAATTTGGGATCGTCCGAATATCTCGAAAGTTGCGTATCTTGTGAGTTTACTCGTCGCTCTTGACGCGTGTTGCGGTCGAACGGGTAAACGGCGGGCTTGGATGCTCGCTCGAATCTTGAGTCCAATCCCACCGGATCGTCCACGTGTGCGTAACATTTGGATTAACGAAATTCCCACTGTCCCTATCTCCTAACGGGTGGGTGGTGTAGACCACATGGCACTCACCCTTAAAGCTCGCGGGGTCGTCTACGACCTTTGCGAACAGTGTCGGGTCAGCTGCAAAGCAAAGTAGCGGGCTCGCGTTCATTCGTCGATATGTGGGAGGGGGTTAGCGCTGAGCGCCCTCGACCGTGACTCGTCCGATGCATAGCATCATGGTCGTGGAGGGAGCTCCACCAACACGAGTAGACTTGTCTATCCTCACGAAAGTGAGGTGAAGGTGTGCGGAGGTCCTGTTCAGCTCGATAGGTGTGTCTGCCCGTCCCTACTCTGAGCTGCAGGATCTGTCGGTGAACGGTTTGTTGATAAGCGGGTTTCGCAGGGGAGGATCCAGGCGTCTTCGTGACCCGGTCCTTTCGGGCTTGGCGCTCCCGCGCACCCGAGCTGGCGTTGCCACCGCCTGGCTGGCTAGGAGCCTAAAGTGGAAGTAGGTCATGCTATGGCCTGCGAGTGTCTGACCAATGACATGCAAGATTGGGACCATGGGGACCGGGAAGCCCCTTCGGCGACTTCGGTCGTCGTTGCCCGGTCAGATGGGTTTGGCCTCGTGGGGGCAGTTGGTAGCGAGCGTGTGAGTTGCGCTAAAAATCAGCTCGGGAGCGGTCCCTCCTTAGGCCGTAGGGAGGTCCTAGAAAGTACTCCCCGCCTTACCAAGGCGTCTGCTCGGGCTAGCCCCCGTAAGGAAAATTGGGAGCCACGTGTGGCGCGCTGATACGGCGTATCCGGACCCCTCGCACTTGGGTGCCGTGTCGTAAGCCGACAGGCGGAGACGGCACGTTAAATACAACAGGTAGACGTATGTCCCTATCTCCTACGACGAAGAACCATAATTTCCTTTAGATATCGTCAACGCAAGCATGAGCGAGCTACGTAAAATCTCTCGGTCGGTGGACGCCCGGTGCGGGCGTCGCACGACCGACGAAAAATTTCGCCCAATTTCAAGGTACCTGGGCACGTAGCTGCGCATTTTCCTCGACGCACGCCATCGAGGGAACGAACGTCGTCGGGAGACGTAGCGAAACTCGTCACGTAGGGTCTAACGGGGAAACGAGAAATCCTCGGTCGGTGGACGCCCCGTGCGGGCGTCGCACGACCGACGAAAAAAAGTCAGCACAATTACAGAGTCTCTGGGCACAAAACCGCGATGCTTCGTCTACGTAGGCTATCGGGAGAAAGGCGAATTTGGGATCGTCCGAATATCTCGAAAGTTGCGTATCTTGTGAGTTTACTCGTCGCTCTTGACGCGTGTTGCGGTCGAACGGGTAAACGGCGGGCTTGGATGCTCGCTCGAATCTTGAGTCCAATCCCACCGGATCGTCCACGTGTGCGTAACATTTGGATTAACGAAATTCCCACTGTCCCTATCTCCGCCCCCCGATGTGTTGCCACCTTGTCGATGGTGGTGGGGCTTCGTGTTCCAATGATCCGTCCGGGCCGAGCGGCTTAGCCGTGCGGGCCGGCGGGGAGGTTCCAACTAAGAGCAACACAAACCCTTGGGTTCGGGTGCCCTTTCGGGGTCCTCCGGCCGTCCCCCCTTTGGTGTCTCTGGCGAATGCGGCGAGGGTACAACGGGAAACCTGGGAGGCCCCCTCGGATGGGGGGTCTCGCACGCCCAGGGGCCGCGCGGTCGTACCGGGGCCCGACTCGGGAGTCGCTACCCGGGTGGGCTGCCCCGTAGCAACGCGTGTAAAAAGCTCGTGTCGCCCCTGCAGGACCTGGTGGCTCCAGGGTGTGGGCCTGCAGGGGGGCCGGGTGTTGTCTCCGTCGAGGCCACGCCGCAGCAAGCCGTGGTCGCCGGGGGGGGGACCGCGGTCGGTGGTTCCCTTTGGGGTGTTCGAGCCCTTGGCCATGAGCCCGGGATGACGGTCTTGGTTGGGCCCGGCTGACCCTGTCCCTATGGGACATGGTCGGTTAGGGACCGGCTGGGGTCAGCATCCCGGGACGGTTAGTGGGTGAGGATGCGTTAAGGCGGTGTGAGTTGGGTGTTCGAGCTGGGGATCCTCCGAAAAAGCCCCAACCTTTAATGATAATGTCCGGTATCAATAAAGATGGAAAGGTGCGCACGGACACTGGGTTGCCCACGACCCAAACATCGGGAGATAGAGAGGGAGGTGTGAGAGGGAACGGAGGGCCTGTCGCCGGCGTCGGCGCGGCCACTCCGACGGCAGGGAGTGATGCGGTGGCCGGTCAGGGTACCCCTATGGGTCCGCCGGCTTCACCGGGGGCGAAGAGGAAGGCGCCGCCACTGTCCGACTCGGCTGGTTCCTCGTCGGCGGCAGAGACCGCCACGGGCGGGCGGCCGGGTCCGGCCTCGTGGAAGAAGGTGGCTTCGAAGAGGCGGGCTATGAAGAAGGCGGTCTATGACGGCCGCTGCGGTGTGGTGTCAGACGGGGCCGTGTCCGACTGGTCCGCTGACATGGAACTGAGCGACGACGGGGGCTCTCGGTTGGCGAGATCGGTTGCGATCGCCGCCGGGTCCAAGAGCGTCGCCTCGGGTTCCGGGGTGGTGCCGGGGGCGAGGCCGCCGGAGTTGGGCGAGGCGCGGGGCAAGAAGGGGAAGAAGAAAAAGGCCCAGGTGGGAGCCTCTGCGGCTGGGCCTGCGGCCCGCCCCTTGCAGCGGCCAGGTGTCGCAACGGCACCGGCTGCGCCGAGAGCGGGCGTGCAGGTGCCGCCCACTGCGTTTGGCGGCGAGGGGCCTCCGAGGACGGTCAGCCCCGTGGAGCTGATGGCGCGTGCCGAGCAGCTGGTCGGTGAGGTCAGGGCCCACGTTATGGACCCGGCGAACAAGGTCGTGAAGACCTCGGCCTCGTTCATCGGCGACAGGGTGGAGGGAATAATGTCCCTCCTGGTCGCCGTGACTGGCCGACTCGAGAGCTTGTCGGGCGAGTGCGCGGGGTTGCACTCGGCAACCGAGCTGCTCGTGCGCCAGGTGGGTGCGGGTGCAGGGAATGCTGGGCCAGGCCCGCGTCCCGCAGCTCCCGCGAACCCCGGGCGCCCACGCACGTTTGCCGAGGCCGTGGGGGCGCCGGCCCCCGGAAACGCCCAGCCGAGACCGGCGGACGTGGCGGCGGTGCCGCGCCCCCCTAGACAGCGCCCGCCGCGGCGGCCCCCACGTGCGCCCCCAGCCAATGCCGTCCTTATAAGGGCGGCGGAGGCTGGCTCGATGGGGCCCACGGCGGTCAGGGACCGCCTGAAGGCCCTCGTGAACCCGGGGGAGGCGAACGTCTGCGTGACGGGTGTTAGAGTAGTTCAGGGTGGGGTCCTGGTTGAGACCCGCACGCAGGAAGAACTGCAGTTCTTCAGGTCAAGCGAGGCCATCCGCGAGGGTGGTCTGACCGTCGCTGCGCCGGAGGCGCCCCGGACTAAGGTCGCGGTGGTCGCTGTACCCGCGGGCGAGACGGAGGCTGCGGTTCTGACCGCCATCCGGGCCCAAAACGCCCCTGACCTTTCGGAGCAGGAGTTCCGCGAGTCGGTCAGGGTCGGCCGGAAGATGAACGGCAGGGGGCCTGGCCCCCGGAGTTCCATGTGGGTGTTGGAGGCCGAGCCTCAGCTCGCGACTGTGCTGCTGCGCAATGGGCGAGTCCTCCTGGGCTGGCACTCGTGCGCCGTGCGGGACTACGTCGAGGCGGACCGGTGCTTCCGGTGCCTCGGCTTCGGCCACTCGGCGGCGTCCTGTCGCAAGCGCACGGTGACGTGCGGCTGGTGTGCCGGTGATGGCCACGTGGCCGCCGGTTGCCCGGCGAGAGGGGGGCCTCCCTGCTGTACAAACTGCAGGGAGCACGGCCTAGGCGCTGCCCATGGCGCGCTGGACGGCACGTGCCCCCTCTACCAGGAGGAGCTCGCCCTGGAAAGGGCCGCTGTGGCCGGGGAGCGGGACCGCCCCAGGGCCCCCCCGGCTGGTGACCCGAACGCCGGAAATGGCTAGCCAGCACCCTGAGCCGGTAGTTGCCGGTGGGCTGGGCGACCCGGAGTCACAGAGACTCCGGGTCCTCCAGTTAAACTGCCGGCGTTCCCGGGGGGTGATGGCTGAGCTCGGCCAAGCTCTCGTCGAGGGCCGCTACGCCGCTGCCCTGCTGCAGGAACCATACCTCCGTCGGGGGGGGTTCGTGGCGGGGCTGCCGGCCTGGATGCGGGTCTTCCAGAGCGGCGACGGTAAATCCGCCGTCGTTCTCGCGGACGACAACCTTGACGCGACGGTGGTTGCGGTGCCTGGTGACGGGGGTGCGACGGTGTGGGTACGCGGTGTTTTTGGTACAATGTACCTATGCTCCGTGTACTGCCGGCATGGGGTTCCTCTCGACAGCTATTTCCAATATTTGGAGTGGGTGTTTACCCACCTGCGAGAGGCCCCCGTGTTGGCAGGCATGGATGCGAACGCCGTGTCCCGCCTGTGGCACTCCAAGAACCGGTTCCGCGGCCATCAGAACGCAGCGCGGGGTGGCGAGTTCGAGGCGTTCATAGTCGCTCGCGACTTGGAGGTCCTGAACGAGCCATCCCGGGAGTTCACGTTCGACGGGCCTGTCGGTAGGTCGGACATCGACGTCACTCTGGGTAAGGGTGTTGAGCGAGTGTACACGGTTGGGTGGGAAATCCTGCCGGACCTGATACACTCGGACCACAATGCAATTTGTGTGACCCTTGCTCGGAGAGACGGCGGTGCGGATCTTCCGCTGCCTGCGCGCAGGTGGCGGACCGTTGGCGTGAACTGGGAAGCGTACGGCGCCGCCCTGGCCCAGGCTGCGGTGGACGTCGATCGCGATGCGTTGGCGCTCGAGGGGCCTGTCGCCCTGGCAGAGGCGGTCACGACCCTGGTTCAGGGCGTGAACGATGCCCAGCTAGGTGCGGCGGGTACATGTCCGCGACGGAGATCTCGCTGGTGGTGCCGAGAGCTCACCTCGGCGAGGCGACTCGCCAGGCGAAGCAGGGTGGCCCTCCAGCGGGCCCGAAGACGAGAGGCTCCAGCGGAGGAACAGGCGGAGCTCCGGGGTGCCTATAGAAGGCTGTACCGGAGTTACCACTGCCTGGTCCTCCAAAAGAAGGAGGACAACTGGCGGGAGTTCGTGGGCGAGGTGGGCAACGCTGACCCTTGGGGATCCGCTTATAGGATCCTCAGGGGCCGGCGGGGCCCTGTCGACATCGGCGGAGTGAGGGTTGGGGGGGTGCTCGCAACCTCCTGGGAAGCGAGCGCCAGGGCGCTGTTGGAGCGTTTCTTCCCGCGGCTTCCCATGCGGGAGCCCCGGGAGGAGCCGGTCCACCCGGTGCCTGACCCCCCGGCCCCCGTGACGCTGGTGGAGATGAACCTCGCCCTTAGGAAGATGAAGGGGAGGAGCGCGCCTGGGCCCGACGGGATAACCGTCGGGATGGTCCGTGCGCTGGCCACCTTCGTGCCGGGCCTGATGGTGGCCATGTACAACGGATGCTTGGAAGCTGGAGTGTTCCCACCCCAGTGGAAAAGCGCCCGTGTCGTGGCCATCCTGAAGGGCCCCGGGAAGCCGCCCGACGAGGCTGGGTCGTACCGACCGATCAGCCTCCTTTCGGTCCTGGGCAAGCTGCTGGAAAAGATTTTGGTGATGAGACTGGAGGGGAGGGAGGTCCACTCCCTTTCCGACCGGCAGTTTGGTTTCAGGGCCGGTAGGGGCACCGAGGATGCGTGGCACACGGCGATGAGGGTGGTCGAAGAGTCCCCCCACAACTATGTACTTGGTACGTTTGTGGATTTCAAGGGGGCCTTCGATCACCTGAGCTGGGACACGATCCTCGGGATCCTGGGCGCCGCCGGATGTCCTGAAATGGGCGTCTGGCGGAGCTTCTTCAGCAATCGTCGGGCCTTCATGGCTTCCCGGTACGACCGGGTTGAGCTGGGTGTCGAGCGGGGCTGCCCTCAGGGGTCAATGTCGGGGCCGATTCTATGGAATCTGGCTCTGGACCCCCTGTTGCGGCGGCTCCGTGAGGCCGGCATTGAGGTCGTTGCCTATGCCGATGACACGCTCCTGATCTCTTCGGGGGACTCGCGCCTGAGTGTCGAAACTCAGGCCTCCGCGTCCCTCGAGGTGGTGAGGGAGTGGGGTGCCAGTGCCGCGGTTGAGATCTCTCGGGACAAGACCGTGTGCATGGTGCTTCGCGGGAAGTTCGCGAACACCAGGTACCCCAGGGTCCTCCTGGGCCGGGACATCGTGCCCTACAAGAGGGAGGTCAAGTACCTGGGAGTTCTCGTAGGTGAGCGGCTCGATTTTGAGCCCCACTTGCGAGAGCTCAATGGGAAGATCCTCTCGCTTGTGGGGCAACTGCGGCGGGTGATGCGGCGAGATTGGGGCCTCCGGCGCCGGACCATCGGCTCCTGGTACCGGGGGCTCTTCGTACCGTGCGCGCTGTATGGTGCCCCGGTTTGGGGCGGCTTCGTGAGGGCGAGGGCGACGGCAAGAGCGCAGCTCAACAGGGCTCAGCGCTCGGTCCTCCTCGCCACACTGTTCGTCTGCCGGACTGTTTCGACAGAGGCGATGACGGTGCTCATGGGCGAGCTCCCGTGGGACTTAGAGGCGAAGCTCCTCGAGGCAGTGTACTGCCTCAGGAAGGGTTTGCCGGTCCCCTGGGGGCCCGACGGAGTTAATGGCGGGGAGGTACCCACGACCAAGGCCCAGGCGCGCGAGGCGGTCTGGGCCGAGTGGGGGGTGCGTTGGCGGGATTGCCCGAAGGGCGGGACGACCCGCCTCTTCGTTCCCGATCCCGCGGTGCCTGCGAAGCTCCTGAGGGGGAGTTGCTTCGGCCTCCAAACGGGTTACTTGCTGACGGGGCACGGGTCGCTGAATGAGTACCTCCACCGGAGAACTCTCGAAGCGACCCCGATGTGCCGGTGCGGAGAGGCCGAGGAGACTTCCCCTCACGTCCTGCTGGATTGCCGGTTGTACGGGGAGCGGCGAGGCCTGTTAGGCATGGGTGTCCGGCGGGGCGATGACGGTGCCTGGGAGCTTCAAGGAGTTTTCCAATCGACCGAGAGATTCCAGGCGCTGAGGAGCTTCGCGGGCTGGGCCTTTGACGAAAGGGCCCGGGCCGCCGAGGATTAGGCAGGAAAGGAGGTTCACGCAGGGGAGGGTTCAGTAGGCTGCTGGCCTCTGGCCCTTTCGGGTCTGGCGCACCCGCGTACCCGAGCTGGCCGACCGCTGCCTGGCTGGCTTAGAGCCTTATGCGGAGCAGGCCGTGTAGGCCTGCGAACGTCCGACCAATGACGCAAGATTGGTACCGCGGGGGCCGGGAAGCCCGGTGACCGCTAACGCGGCCGCCGCCCGGCCAGTGAGGTTGGACTCGCGGGGGCAGTGGTTAACGCGTGTGAGTTGCGCAACATCTCAACTCGGGTGCGGTCCTGCATAGGCCGCAGGGAGGTTGGAAAGTACTCCCCCCTTTGCCAAGGGGCCTGTCCGGGCTAAGCCACCGGTCAGGAATTGGCAGCCGCCTCGGTTCTGGCACGGTGCATAACGCGCGTGCAAGGATCCGGGGCGGTGCGCTGGTTGGGCGTGATCCCAACCCCACGCACTTGGGTGCCGTGTCGTATGCCGAGAGGCGGAGACGGCACGTTAAATACAAATAGGTGAATTACTGTCCCTATCTCCGACGACGAAGAACCATAATTTCCTTTAGATATCGTCAACGCAAGCATGAGCGAGCTACGTAAAATCTCTCGGTCGGTGGACGCCCGGTGCGGGCGTCGCACGACCGACGAAATATTTCGCCCAATTTCAAGGTACCTGGGCACGTAGCTGCGCATTTTCCTCGACGCACGCCATCGAGGGAACGAACGTCGTCGGGAGACGTAGCGAAACTCGTCTCGTAGGGTCTAACGGGGAAACGAGAAATCCTCGGTCGGTGGACGCCCCGTGCGGGCGTCGCACGACCGACGAAAAAATGTTTCATTTTCTCAGAATATTATCTTCGATAACTCCAACAGCTCTGCTAATGTATATTTTTGTACCCATTCGTCGTGCTTCGTCAAACGCGGACAGAAGCGAGCATAATCATTACAAATCTATTTATATCTGTCTTCCCCATGTATATTGATTTCAAGTTCTTCATTTCGATATTGTTGAATTATTATATTGTTCATATTGACAAAACGTAGATTAAAAATTGTCAAACTGTCCGAAGAACTTTGTTAACTCATCCTCCCTGCTCGTCAAGAGTGGAGCTTCGAGTTTTTCCCCCTTTACCGCCATGCTTAAGACCGCTCGGCTGCAGGCCAAGTTACGGCGCCCTCGTACTAGTATCAGAGAGTAAAAGGTCGTCGTCGTCGTCGTCGACGACGACGAGTACAAAGTCAATGAGTTTTGTACTATGGGTATGTTTTCGTAAACATTTCTCCATGCCTTATACTGGATGCTATTAAATTTTTTTGTTTTCTCTCGTTCGGAGTGAAAAATATTTCGAAAAATTCGCCCAACGCAGCATGACCACGGGTCGGTGTCTATGACCGAATGGCCCTTTACGTGGTCGACGCCATAGGCGGTTTTAAACGAAAAATACGCGTTCTTCGTGAACGCAAATTTTACCGAGCATCGACTCACCCGTTACCGGGCGAGAACACACAACGAGAAACGTATGTTTCATACGATAGTGTCTCTGACGGGGGAAACAAAGTTTTTTCCGAGGCACTTCGAGTCGCTTTGTGAATGAATATTCCTAGCGTCGAGTATCTAAAAGTTGAGAGTGTTTGAAACGTAGCCGAATGCGGGTTAGCATTTTCATGATTGATTTTGTAATCCGTGGAAACTCTCTTATACGAGCGGGTTTCCGAAATAACAATACGGAAAGACAAGAGTGTTTGTCTTAAGAAAAGTAAAAGGGTCGTGATTCGCTGTTAATGCGGCGGATCGCACTCTACGAGAGCTCTCTCCGAGCTCATGGGCGTATTTGTATACGTTACACGAAGCTCCCTGGTTGATCCTGCCAGTAGTCATATGCTTGTCTCAAAGATTAAGCCATGCATGTCTCAGTACATGCCGTATTAAGGTGAAACCGCGAATGGCTCATTAAATCAGTTATGGTTCCTTAGATCGTACCCACATTTACTTGGATAACTGTGGTAATTCTAGAGCTAATACATGCAAACCAGAGTTCCGACCAGAGATGGGAGGAACGCTTTTATTAGATCAAA
>NW_025108615.1:102500-105000 GCF_019457755.1 Venturia canescens | reverse complement strand
AACAGCTTAACCTAAGATTCAAGAACTCGCGCTTCCCAAATGTAGAAATAAGAGCTTTCCTGCCGGGTAAAACGCTAAAGCAGATAAGCGATAAAAGAAGGGACATCCCAAACGAGGAATCCGAACATGAGGATACCGAGAGGCCATCTAGCAGTGATAATGAAGAAGCAGATGACTCAAATAACATTGACACTGATTCCACCAACGATTTGGAGGATCAAACTGACTTGGCTGAAGCCGAAAATAACGACCAAAATGAAAACGACATTGACGAATCTCACGTTCGATGGCTCGAGCGCATGGAAGAGAAAATACGCTCTATCGAGCTCCCTGAAGCAAACAGATTCTACAATGAGCATAAACAACTCATAGAAATCTGGGACACCTACAAAAATGAGCAACAAGAACTGGAGCTCAAAGTGAACGAATTTATTAGTAGAATGACTACGCTACTAGTAGGTGATGGAGCTCAAGGGCTACCTAGTGGCACACGCCCCTCAAAGAATAAAGAGGCAAATGAACGGCATGCCAGAACAAGGCCTATGAACGGCAACCAACGCAGAAAGCATAAATATGCTAGATGCCAAGACATGTTCAAGAATTGCCCCAAAAGACTGGCCGAGATTGCCATCTCTGGTGACTTCTCCTTTGTGGAAGCAAGAAAAGAGCCACCACCAGTCGAAGTAATTCATGGTCTCTATGACCAACTATGGGGATCAGAGGGGCCCCTAGACACAACCTTCATGCTCGAAGAAGGCCAATACGAACAGCAACGTATAAACGACGTCTTGGATCCTATAAATTTAAAAGAGGTCAAAGACAGGATCGCGAGAATGAAGAGCGGGTCAGCACCAGGAATTGACGGTATTAAGAAAGGACACATCGCTAAAACGGGAGTCTCAGAGCTCCTAAGTGTATTGTACAACATCCTCCTAATGCATAACATCTTCCCAGAAGAGTGGAGTAAAAACAGAACAACGCTTATACCAAAGGACGGCAAAGATCATAAAGACATCAAAAACTGGAGGCCAATCACCGTTGGCTCCATGTTAGGCCGGGTATTCGCAGGGCTCATTGACCAGAAAATGAGGAAATTCGTTAAACAGTCTATTCGGCAAAAAGGATTTACGGCTGAAGACGGCTGCCGATCGAATACACTCATTCTGGACAAAGCGATTGAGCAAATGAAAGGTGTGCATGGGGGTGCTGTAATGATAGCGGATGTCTCCAAGGCATTTGATACCGTGCCACACAGTGCGATAACAACTGCGCTGAAGAGACAAAGAGTGCCAAGACACCTCATCAAACTCGTCGAAAAGATGTACGACAACTGTAGTACGTCTATTAAAGGACCCAATGGAGGAAGAGTCGAAATCGTGCTTAAGAGAGGAGTTAAGCAAGGCGATCCGCTCTCCCCTCTGCTTTTCAACCTAATCATGGATCCAATTATCAATGTCTTAGATCAAGAAGGACAGGGAATAAACCTGGAAGGAGAAAACCTTGCGATTCTTGCCTTCGCGGACGATATAGTCCTGATCGGTCGTGATACCGAAAGAGCACAAGCTCAAACCAGGAAGCTAGATGAATACCTAAGCAAACTGGGTATGAGTTTATCTGCTCCTAAGTGCTCTGCCTTTAGCATCGTGGCAAGCAGCAAGACCTGGTATACACGAGACCCCAAGCTAACGATCCGAGGACAAGCGATCCCGGCGATTGATGCGGACGAGATCTGTAGATACCTCGGCACTAAATTCAGTCCATGGACCGGATTGCAAAGAGGTAGAGAAATTCCAAAGATTATGGAGGCAATACGCAACACGCGCAATCTTAGCCTAAAACCGTATCAAAAAGTGGCTCTTATAACAACGTACATACTTCCACATTTTATGTACGAGCTAACCGCTAGCCCACCAGCGGCATCGATACTTAAAGTACTCGATACGGATATCAGAAATCACATCAAGGAAATTCTCAAACTGCCAATTTCAACGGCAAACGGATTCTTGTACACGGCAAGAAGAGACGGAGGCCTTGGCCTCATCCGCATCACGCGTGCAGTGCAGCTGCTAACGCTCAAAAGTGGCATTACAACAGCCGCGTCAAATGACCCCATACTAAGGGCTATTAGAACAAACCCCAAATTCCGGAGGAAACTAGAGCGAAGCGCAGAAGTGCTACACATTGCCAGGCCAGAAGGCATGGAGGAGTACGAGAAGGCCAAGAATGACACGAGACAACAGGAGAGGTTATCCTGGAAAAACTTAAAATCCCAAAGCCATGGGGTAAACGACTATATGGGAGACAAAATCGGCAATTGTTGGCTAAAAAACCCAGCCTTATTAAAATCGTCTCGATACCTGGACGCATTGAGATTGCGTACGAACACATTCGGTACGAGAGTAGTGTTGAGCCGAACAAAGGCGAACACTGAAACAGTTTGTCGAAGATGTGGCCTCATGCCCGAGACCCTAGGACATATCCTAGGTCAATGTGTCTCCAC
>NW_025108615.1:90000-97500 GCF_019457755.1 Venturia canescens | reverse complement strand
AGTGGAAGTAGGTCATGCTATGGCCTGCGAGTGTCTGACCAATGACATGCAAGATTGGGACCATGGGGACCGGGAAGCCCCTTCGGCGACTTCGGTCGTCGTTGCCCGGTCAGATGGGTTTGGCCTCGTGGGGGCAGTTGGTAGCGAGCGTGTGAGTTGCGCTAAAAATCAGCTCGGGAGCGGTCCCTCCTTAGGCCGTAGGGAGGTCCTAGAAAGTACTCCCCGCCTTACCAAGGTGTCTGCTCGGGCTAGCCCCCGAAAGGAAAATTGGGAGCCACGTGTGGCGCGCTGATACGGCGTATCCGGACCCCTCGCACTTGGGTGCCGTGTCGTAAGCCGACAGGCGGAGACGGCACGTTAAATACAACAGGTAGACGTATGTCCCTATCTCCGACGACGAAGAACCATAATTTCCTTTAGATATCGTCAACGCAAGCATGAGCGAGCTACGTAAAATCTCTCGGTCGGTGGACGCCCGGTGCGGGCGTCGCACGACCGACGAAATATTTCGCCCAATTTCAAGGTACCTGGGCACGTAGCTGCGCATTTTCCTCGACGCACGCCATCGAGGGAACGAACGTCGTCGGGAGACGTAGCGAAACTCGTCACGTAGGGTCTAACGGGGAAACGAGAAATCCTCGGTCGGTGGACGCCCGGTGCGGGCGTCGCACGACCGACGAAAAAAAGTCAGCACAATTACAGAGTCTCTGGGCACAAAACCGCGACGCTTCGTCTACGTAGGCTATCGGGAGAAAGGCGAATTTGGGATCGTCCGAATATCTCGAAAGTTGCGTATCTTGTGAGTTTACTCGTCGCTCTTGACGCGTGTTGCGGTCGAACGGGTAAACGGCGGGCTTGGATGCTCGCTCGAATCTTGAGTCCAATCCCACCGGATCGTCCACGTGTGCGTAACATTTGGATTAACGAAATTCCCACTGTCCCTATCTCCGACGACGAAGAACCATAATTTCCTTTAGATATCGTCAACGCAAGCATGAGCGAGCTACGTAAAATCTCTCGGTCGGTGGACGCCCGGTGCGGGCGTCGCACGACCGACGAAAAATTTCGCCCAATTTCAAGGTACCTGGGCACGTAGCTGCGCATTTTCCTCGACGCACGCCATCGAGGGAACGAACGTCGTCGGGAGACGTAGCGAAACTCGTCACGTAGGGTCTAACGGGGAAACGAGAAATCCTCGGTCGGTGGACGCCCCGTGCGGGCGTCGCACGACCGACGAAAAAAAGTCAGCACAATTACAGAGTCTCTGGGCACAAAACCGCGATGCTTCGTCTACGTAGGCTATCGGGAGAAAGGCGAATTTGGGATCGTCCGAATATCTCGAAAGTTGCGTATCTTGTGAGTTTACTCGTCGCTCTTGACGCGTGTTGCGGTCGAACGGGTAAACGGCGGGCTTGGATGCTCGCTCGAATCTTGAGTCCAATCCCACCGGATCGTCCACGTGTGCGTAACATTTGGATTAACGAAATTCCCACTGTCCCTATCTCCGACGACGAAGAACCATAATTTCCTTTAGATATCGTCAACGCAAGCATGAGCGAGCTACGTAAAATCTCTCGGTCGGTGGACGCCCGGTGCGGGCGTCGCACGACCGACGAAAAATTTCGCCCAATTTCAAGGTACCTGGGCACGTAGCTGCGCATTTTCCTCGACGCACGCCATCGAGGGAACGAACGTCGTCGGGAGACGTAGCGAAACTCGTCACGTAGGGTCTAACGGGGAAACGAGAAATCCTCGGTCGGTGGACGCCCCGTGCGGGCGTCGCACGACCGACGAAAAAAAGTCAGCACAATTACAGAGTCTCTGGGCACAAAACCGCGATGCTTCGTCTACGTAGGCTATCGGGAGAAAGGCGAATTTGGGATCGTCCGAATATCTCGAAAGTTGCGTATCTTGTGAGTTTACTCGTCGCTCTTGACGCGTGTTGCGGTCGAACGGGTAAACGGCGGGCTTGGATGCTCGCTCGAATCTTGAGTCCAATCCCACCGGATCGTCCACGTGTGCGTAACATTTGGATTAACGAAATTCCCACTGTCCCTATCTCCGACGACGAAGAACCATAATTTCCTTTAGATATCGTCAACGCAAGCATGAGCGAGCTACGTAAAATCTCTCGGTCGGTGGACGCCCGGTGCGGGCGTCGCACGACCGACGAAAAATTTCGCCCAATTTCAAGGTACCTGGGCACGTAGCTGCGCATTTTCCTCGACGCACGCCATCGAGGGAACGAACGTCGTCGGGAGACGTAGCGAAACTCGTCACGTAGGGTCTAACGGGGAAACGAGAAATCCTCGGTCGGTGGACGCCCCGTGCGGGCGTCGCACGACCGACGAAAAAAAGTCAGCACAATTACAGTGTCTCTGGGCACAAAACCGCGATGCTTCGTCTACGTAGGCTATCGGGAGAAAGGCGAATTTGGGATCGTCCGAATATCTCGAAAGTTGCGTATCTTGTGAGTTTACTCGTCGCTCTTGACGCGTGTTGCGGTCGAACGGGTAAACGGCGGGCTTGGATGCTCGCTCGAATCTTGAGTCCAATCCCACCGGATCGTCCACGTGTGCGTAACATTTGGTTTAACGAAATTCCCACTGTCCCTATCTCCGACGACGAAGAACCATAATTTCCTTTAGATATCGTCAACGCAAGCATGAGCGAGCTACGTAAAATCTCTCGGTCGGTGGACGCCCGGTGCGGGCGTCGCACGACCGACGAAAAATTTCGCCCAATTTCAAGGTACCTGGGCACGTAGCTGCGCATTTTCCTCGACGCACGCCATCGAGGGAACGAACGTCGTCGGGAGACGTAGCGAAACTCGTCACGTAGGGTCTAACGGGGAAACGAGAAATCCTCGGTCGGTGGACGCCCGGTGCGGGCGTCGCACGACCGACGAAAAAAAGTCAGCACAATTACAGAGTCTCTGGGCACAAAACCGCGATGCTTCGTCTACGTAGGCTATCGGGAGAAACGCGAATTTGGGATCGTCCGAATATCTCGAAAGTTGCGTATCTTGTGAGTTTACTCGTCGCTCTTGACGCGTGTTGCGGTCGAACGGGTAAACGGCGGGCTTGGATGCTCGCTCGAATCTTGAGTCCAATCCCACCGGATCGTCCACGTGTGCGTAACATTTGGATTAACGAAATTCCCACTGTCCCTATCTCCTACGACGAAGAACCATAATTTCCTTTAGATATCGTCAACGCAAGCATGAGCGAGCTACGTAAAATCTCTCGGTCGGTGGACGCCCGGTGCGGGCGTCGCACGACCGACGAAATATTTCGCCCAATTTCAAGGTACCTGGGCACGTAGCTGCGCATTTTCCTCGACGCACGCCATCGAGGGAACGAACGTCGTCGGGAGACGTAGCGAAACTCGTCACGTAGGGTCTAACGGGGAAACGAGAAATCCTCGGTCGGTGGACGCCCGGTGCGGGCGTCGCACGACCGACGAAAAAAAGTCAGCACAATTACAGAGTCTCTGGGCACAAAACCGCGACGCTTCGTCTACGTAGGCTATCGGGAGAAAGGCGAATTTGGGATCGTCCGAATATCTCGAAAGTTGCGTATCTTGTGAGTTTACTCGTCGCTCTTGACGCGTGTTGCGGTCGAACGGGTAAACGGCGGGCTTGGATGCTCGCTCGAATCTTGAGTCCAATCCCACCGGATCGTCCACGTGTGCGTAACATTTGGATTAACGAAATTCCCACTGTCCCTATCTCCTACGACGAAGAACCATAATTTCCTTTAGATATCGTCAACGCAAGCATGAGCGAGCTACGTAAAATCTCTCGGTCGGTGGACGCCCGGTGCGGGCGTCGCACGACCGACGAAAAATTTCGCCCAATTTCAAGGTACCTGGGCACGTAGCTGCGCATTTTCCTCGACGCACGCCATCGAGGGAACGAACGTCGTCGGGAGACGTAGCGAAACTCGTCACGTAGGGTCTAACGGGGAAACGAGAAATCCTCGGTCGGTGGACGCCCGGTGCGGGCGTCGCACGACCGACGAAAAAAAGTCAGCACAATTACAGAGTCTCTGGGCACAAAACCGCGACGCTTCGTCTACGTAGGCTATCGGGAGAAAGGCGAATTTGGGATCGTCCGAATATCTCGAAAGTTGCGTATCTTGTGAGTTTACTCGTCGCTCTTGACGCGTGTTGCGGTCGAACGGGTAAACGGCGGGCTTGGATGCTCGCTCGAATCTTGAGTCCAATCCCACCGGATCGTCCACGTGTGCGTAACATTTGGATTAACGAAATTCCCACTGTCCCTATCTCCGACGACGAAGAACCATAATTTCCTTTAGATATCGTCAACGCAAGCATGAGCGAGCTACGTAAAATCTCTCGGTCGGTGGACGCCCGGTGCGGGCGTCGCACGACCGACGAAAAATTTCGCCCAATTTCAAGGTACCTGGGCACGTAGCTGCGCATTTTCCTCGACGCACGCCATCGAGGGAACGAACGTCGTCGGGAGACGTAGCGAAACTCGTCACGTAGGGTCTAACGGGGAAACGAGAAATCCTCGGTCGGTGGACGCCCCGTGCGGGCGTCGCACGACCGACGAAAAAAAGTCAGCACAATTACAGAGTCTCTGGGCACAAAACCGCGATGCTTCGTCTACGTAGGCTATCGGGAGAAAGGCGAATTTGGGATCGTCCGAATATCTCGAAAGTTGCGTATCTTGTGAGTTTACTCGTCGCTCTTGACGCGTGTTGCGGTCGAACGGGTAAACGGCGGGCTTGGATGCTCGCTCGAATCTTGAGTCCAATCCCACCGGATCGTCCACGTGTGCGTAACATTTGGTTTAACGAAATTCCCACTGTCCCTATCTCCGACGACGAAGAACCATAATTTCCTTTAGATATCGTCAACGCAAGCATGAGCGAGCTACGTAAAATCTCTCGGTCGGTGGACGCCCGGTGCGGGCGTCGCACGACCGACGAAAAATTTCGCCCAATTTCAAGGTACCTGGGCACGTAGCTGCGCATTTTCCTCGACGCACGCCATCGAGGGAACGAACGTCGTCGGGAGACGTAGCGAAACTCGTCACGTAGGGTCTAACGGGGAAACGAGAAATCCTCGGTCGGTGGACGCCCGGTGCGGGCGTCGCACGACCGACGAAAAAAAGTCAGCACAATTACAGAGTCTCTGGGCACAAAACCGCGATGCTTCGTCTACGTAGGCTATCGGGAGAAACGCGAATTTGGGATCGTCCGAATATCTCGAAAGTTGCGTATCTTGTGAGTTTACTCGTCGCTCTTGACGCGTGTTGCGGTCGAACGGGTAAACGGCGGGCTTGGATGCTCGCTCGAATCTTGAGTCCAATCCCACCGGATCGTCCACGTGTGCGTAACATTTGGTTTAACGAAATTCCCACTGTCCCTATCTCCGACGACGAAGAACCATAATTTCCTTTAGATATCGTCAACGCAAGCATGAGCGAGCTACGTAAAATCTCTCGGTCGGTGGACGCCCGGTGCGGGCGTCGCACGACCGACGAAATATTTCGCCCAATTTCAAGGTACCTGGGCACGTAGCTGCGCATTTTCCTCGACGCACGCCATCGAGGGAACGAACGTCGTCGGGAGACGTAGCGAAACTCGTCACGTAGGGTCTAACGGGGAAACGAGAAATCCTCGGTCGGTGGACGCCCGGTGCGGGCGTCGCACGACCGACGAAAAAAAGTCAGCACAATTACAGAGTCTCTGGGCACAAAACCGCGATGCTTCGTCTACGTAGGCTATCGGGAGAAAGGCGAATTTGGGATCGTCCGAATATCTCGAAAGTTGCGTATCTTGTGAGTTTACTCGTCGCTCTTGACGCGTGTTGCGGTCGAACGGGTAAACGGCGGGCTTGGATGCTCGCTCGAATCTTGAGTCCAATCCCACCGGATCGTCCACGTGTGCGTAACATTTGGATTAACGAAATTCCCACTGTCCCTATCTCCTACGACGAAGAACCATAATTTCCTTTAGATATCGTCAACGCAAGCATGAGCGAGCTACGTAAAATCTCTCGGTCGGTGGACGCCCGGTGCGGGCGTCGCACGACCGACGAAAAATTTCGCCCAATTTCAAGGTACCTGGGCACGTAGCTGCGCATTTTCCTCGACGCACGCCATCGAGGGAACGAACGTCGTCGGGAGACGTAGCGAAACTCGTCACGTAGGGTCTAACGGGGAAACGAGAAATCCTCGGTCGGTGGACGCCCCGTGCGGGCGTCGCACGACCGACGAAAAAAAGTCAGCACAATTACAGAGTCTCTGGGCACAAAACCGCGATGCTTCGTCTACGTAGGCTATCGGGAGAAAGGCGAATTTGGGATCGTCCGAATATCTCGAAAGTTGCGTATCTTGTGAGTTTACTCGTCGCTCTTGACGCGTGTTGCGGTCGAACGGGTAAACGGCGGGCTTGGATGCTCGCTCGAATCTTGAGTCCAATCCCACCGGATCGTCCACGTGTGCGTAACATTTGGATTAACGAAATTCCCACTGTCCCTATCTCCGACGACGAAGAACCATAATTTCCTTTAGATATCGTCAACGCAAGCATGAGCGAGCTACGTAAAATCTCTCGGTCGGTGGACGCCCGGTGCGGGCGTCGCACGACCGACGAAATATTTCGCCCAATTTCAAGGTACCTGGGCACGTAGCTGCGCATTTTCCTCGACGCACGCCATCGAGGGAACGAACGTCGTCGGGAGACGTAGCGAAACTCGTCTCGTAGGGTCTAACGGGGAAACGAGAAATCCTCGGTCGGTGGACGCCCCGTGCGGGCGTCGCACGACCGACGAAAAAATGTTTCATTTTCTCAGAATATTATCTTCGATAACTCCAACAGCTCTGCTAATGTATATTTTTGTACCCATTCGTCGTGCTTCGTCAAACGCGGACAGAAGCGAGCATAATCATTACAAATCTATTTATATCTGTCTTCCCCATGTATATTGATTTCAAGTTCTTCATTTCGATATTGTTGAATTATTATATTGTTCATATTGACAAAACGTAGATTAAAAATTGTCAAACTGTCCGAAGAACTTTGTTAACTCATCCTCCCTGCTCGTCAAGAGTGGAGCTTCGAGTTTTTCCCCCTTTACCGCCATGCTTAAGACCGCTCGGCTGCAGGCCAAGTTACGGCGCCCTCGTACTAGTATCAGAGAGTAAAAGGTCGTCGTCGTCGTCGTCGTCGTCGTCGTCGTCGTCGACGACGACGAGTACAAAGTCAATGAGTTTTGTACTATGGGTATGTTTTCGTAAACATTTCTCCATGCCTTATACTGGATGCTATTAAATTTTTTTGTTTTCTCTCGTTCGGAGTGAAAAATATTTCGAAAAATTCGCCCAACGCAGCATGACCACGGGTCGGTGTCTATGACCGAATGGCCCTTTACGTGGTCGACGCCATAGGCGGTTTTAAACGAAAAATACGCGTTCTTCGTGAACGCAAATTTTACCGAGCATCGACTCACCCGTTACCGGGCGAG
>NW_025108615.1:85000-87500 GCF_019457755.1 Venturia canescens | reverse complement strand
ACAGGGAAGGGAAGAAAAAAAAGGTCCCTTCCGCGCGCCCCATTTGAACGAAGAAACGGTCGCGAGCTTTGAAGAAAACGAATGTCGAGTGAGGATGGGGGGGGGGAGGAGGAGAGGCCTTTTTGAAGCTTTTTTTTTCCCTCAATATTCTCTATTCGTTTCTTCATCTCGTTGTTTCTCTGCATTACTGCGCCGTAAGGCGGTTTCTCGTGTTGCTGCTGCTCACCGTTGGGCAACCTAATTGAGCCCCACTTATTGCTCAGTAAAGGAAGCTCGCTATGCGCTCACGCGTTGTGCCTGTTTTCCGAGGTTTTTCAATGAAATTTCGCCCAAGAGTAAAAATCAGCGTGAGCAGCGCCGGGACCGCTTTTATCTTAGCGACGACACAACCATTACATGGCAAAGACACACACACGCCGGGCTCGTTCCGGAGTCTTTAGTCGTCGCCGAGACTTGCGGCCGTTTTGCTGTCGCGGCCTTGCGCTTGCGATCAACTGATTGCGCGCGCTTGTACCAGCGACTTCGCTCGTCGCGTCTCCCTTAAATTTTAGGGTTGGCGGGCTTGCGAAACCGTCCTTGTCGACGATGCTCGAATTTTTAAGAACAAGATTTATGAATAATGCTGTTTGTAACGCACAAATATGTTATTATATGATTACCCTGAACGGTGGATCACTTGGCTCGTGGGTCGATGAAGAACGCAGCTAATTGCGCGTCAACTTGTGAACTGCAGGACACATGAACATCGACATTTCGAACGCACATTGCGGTCCACGGATACAATTCCCGGACCACGCCTGGCTGAGGGTCGTTTATGCATAAAATTTAGACTGCTCTCGCGATGATTTCGTCATCGCGTGTAGCGAATGTATTGGGCGTTCGTTGACCCCATGCCCTTGTACAAAAGGGGGTGCGCGTCTGCGTCGCTTGAAATAACGCGCTCTCCCGCAAGTCTCGGAGATCGAGTCCCTTCGATCCGGATTTCGTGAGCCAGCGTGTGCGAATCGCGAATTCATTTTCTCCCTTTGCCGGGGAGAAGTTCAAATCTATTCGCATTCGCCCGCGATACTCTATGAGAATCGAGCACAACCAAATGGCCGTTCCTTGAATTTTTCGAGTCGAGCGTGTGCGGAGATGATGGGAAAAGAGAGAGAGGTGGGGCATGCCCCCCCGGACCGTGTTGTCCGTCGTTGTTTTTTTTTTTCCATTCTCGTGCGCAATTCGCCGCTACTTTGATAAGTGAGCAGACACGCCGCCGCCGAACGGCCGGTCGATCGAGTTCCGGAGCTAATTGTTAGTTTTTAAAGGACAGATACTGACCGGATCGCTCGCGCAACGGGGGCGAGCCCGCATGTAGCGTGTTTTTAAAGAATTGTTCGCACATACGAGAATCGGAAGGTGTCATTTGATGAAAGAAAAACAGCGTGGTTCGAGCACGTGGTTCGGTGGTTGGGTAATCGAACGCGAAATGTTTCCACTTTGATTTTCACTCGTCTCGAACTGATCGCATCGCTCTTCCGCCAATGAAAAATTCATACGGAGAGAGAAATGTGTGTTGTGTATGTTGTTATATAAACATCGTACCAGGCACCCACGGATGTGTTGGAATTCTCATGGTTTTGAATAAAATCGACGACCTCAGAGCAGGCGAGACTACCCGCTGAATTTAAGCATATTACTAAGCGGAGGAAAAGAAACTAACCAGGATTTCCTTAGTAGCTGCGAGCGAACAGGAAATAGCCCAGCACTGAATCCCGCGGCACTGCCGCTGGGAAATGTAGTGTTCGGGAGGATCCACTTATCCCGGGGCGTATGCTCGAGTCCAAGTCCATCTTGAATGGGGCCAATTACCCGTAGAGGGTGCCAGGCCTGTAGCGACCGAGACGCGTTTCGGGAGGATCTCTCCTTAGAGTCGGGTTGCTTGAGAGTGCAGCTCTAAGTGGGTGGTAAACTCCATCTAAGGCTAAATACGACCACGAGACCGATAGCGAACAAGTACCGTGAGGGAAAGTTGAAAAGAACTTTGAAGAGAGAGTTCAAGAGTACGTGAAACCGTTCAGGGGTAAACCTGAGAAACCCAAAAGTTCGAATGGAGAGATTCATCGTCAGCGATCCTGGCAATTGTACGGTTCGCGATGTCAGGGACCTCGGTCCCGCGGCACGCGTCCGTATGATTTTTTTGCCGGGTGTCGTCGTCGTGCACTTCTCCCCTAGTAGGACGTCGCGACCCGTTGGGTGTCGGTCTACGACCCGGGTGGGAGCCTGTCATGTGTTACGCTTCACGGCGTCATGTGGCAGACCCCCGGTTGTCCGACCAGCTGCCCGGCGGTACTCGCACGGTATTGAGTCGCAATTTGAACTGCGTCCGGCCCGCCGCAAGCGAGGCCAGTGTTTCCCGGATGTACGGACTTAGCGCCGTCACCGGGCCTGGCCAGCTGTTGGCCGGCGGTGTCCTGGGACTGGCTCTAAATACCGGTCGGCGACGCTACTGCTTTGGGTA